>NC_134092.1:120319706-120626491 GCF_000715075.1 Nicotiana tabacum | reverse complement strand
GAGATTCGCCAATTTCCATGTGCAATTCTGATGAAGGGACTGCATTTCTTCATTCATGGCAATCATCCACTTATCTTCTTCTGAACTTTGGACTGCATCTTTATAAGTGGTATGAACACCATTAGCTACAATTGAGGCTGCACAAGCCACAGTTTCTATGAGACGAACATGTTTCTTTATTGTTTTTTTTGGCTTGCTGGTTGCTATTGATTCAAGTTATTGTTGGAGTTCCTAAGTTGGAATCTCCCCTTCTACTGACTCTTCTTCCAGGGGAAAATCTTTTATCGTTTCCTCATTTTCTCCCTGTGTTGGGAAAATTAATTTTCCTTCAAACTCCACCTGCTTTGAAGCACCATCAGTTTGTTTGACATCTTCAACTGTCACCTTATCTGTTATGGCAGATTCATCAAAGGTAACATTTCTGCTAAATATAATTTTTCTTGTCTCTGGACACCATAATCGGTATCCTTTGACTCCAGAAGTAATCCCCATAAATATAGCTTTCTTTGCCCTCGGATCCAATTTTGATTCTTTCACATGATAGTATGTAATTGAGCTAAACACATGCAAAAAATTATAATCTTCAGCAGGTTTTCCATACCATTTTTCAAATGGTGTCTTGCCTCCAATAGCGGCAGATGGTAGACGATTAATGAGGTGGCATGCATATGTTATTGCCTCAGCCCAAAATTCTTTGCCCAAGCCAGCATTGGACAACATACACCGAACCTTCTCCAGTAAAGTCCGGTTCATATGTTCTGCCACTCCATTCAGTTGTGGTGTATTTCTGAGGACGTCATAATGGCACCTAGTCTCTAAGACTAGGTAAGCCTATCAATACGGAATAATAATAAATATCTGAAATAAATAAACTACAATTCAAACAATTTCAACTCCCAAAACCTGGTAGAAATAAATCACAAGCTTCTAAGAATTTATTCTCAATGTCTTTATGTGTCAAGGCCTAAATAAAATATAAGGAAGCAACATAAAATGATAGAAGAGGACTCCGGAGTCTGCGGACGCTAGCAGATATACCTCGAAGTCTCCGTGCGCAGATAACTCATTGACGTCTAGGCTGATAAAATGTACCTGGATCTGCACAAAAAGATGTGCAGAAGTGTAGTATGAGTACACCACAACGGTACCCAGTGAGTGTCAAGCCTAACCTCGGTAGAGTAGTGACGAGGTCAGGTGAGGCCCTATTGGAATATAATAATGGCATGATAAAATATTTATCAATATAGTAAAATAAAATGACATTGGAAATGAATCAAATAGTATGTCACATTTAATGACACCAAATAATTGCAAATAATATCTCGTGGAATCAAAACAGAATTTCCTTCAACTTTATGAAAATCACAACAATTAATCGAAAGCAACTATGGCCATAAATCAATATCAACAAGGGCACTACCGAGATACCGCCTCATAGTCCCAAATTATAAATAATTTCACAATATCTCATTTTCTTATATCACCGCGGGAGCCTTCACGATTTATTTAAAGAAAATATTTTTCACGAAATAGCATCCCGCGTTTTAGCCACCCTTATCACACCGCATGACTTCTAGTAGTCACCCCTACTAGCCACGCGTATCAAGCCACCCCCATCTCACCGCATGCGTTTCAATACCCAGACCTTATACTACCGCATGCGTATCAATATCACAATATATCACAATTTGCACCTCAAGTGCCCAATATTTTAATTTTCAACCAAAAAAAATCAACAACAATATTTTTCAATAATAAAGAGCTCACAGCTCATGCCAGAATAATCCAAAAAACAATCTTACGAAAATATTCAAGAATAAATAATTTAGGAAAATAATATTTCAATTTTTTAATACGTTGCTTCAATATCAAGATAAAATAATTTAATAAATGCACAACAATGATCTACACAATTTAAAAATATAATCTTTCACATTTGGCCCGTGTACACACTCGTCACCTTATGTACACGACTTTCAACACATTTCAATAATCACATTAATATGAATTCTAGGGGAAATTTCCCCCACACAAGGTTAGACAAGTCACTTACCTCGATTTGCTCAAATTTAATCAAGTATTATGCTTTTTCCTCGATTTTCCGACTCCGATCAACTCGTATCTAGTCATAATTAATTCGATACAGTCAACAAAAATTATAGAAATCAATTTCATAAGAAAATATTATATTTTTTTCAATAAAATCCGAAATTAGCTCAAAATTTGCCCGTGAGGCCCACATCTCAGAATCCGGCGAAAGTTACGAAATATGAACGCCCATTCAACCACGAGTCTAACCATACCAAAATGACTAAATTCCAATAACGATTCGACCCTCAAATCCACAAATCTATCCAAGAGGATTTTCAAAATTTTTCAACTTAAATCACCAATTAAATGTTAAAAACAGTGATGGATTCGGGTAATCTAACCAAGATTGAGTTAAGAACACTTACCCCAATATTTTTCCTTGAAGATATATCAAAAATCGCCTCTGCTCAAGCTCCAAGTTGTTAAAATGGCGAATGGGACGAAGCCCCCCTGATTTTATAACTTACAAATCTGTCCAGGGTGACCTCGATCATAGGAGTCCGATCATGGGAAGTCCGATTAAGGGGAGTACGATCATGGGGTCCGATCATGGACCTCGGTCATGGCCTTCGATCATAGCGTCGATCATGGCTCTCGACTCTGGGGCTCGATCACAGCCATCAATCCTGGCTATCGATCATGGCTTCGATCTTTATGGCCTTCGATCACTGGCCTTGGTCATAGTCCTCGATCCTGGGCCTTCGATCAGTGGCCTTCGAACTTGCCTTCGATCATGGATCTCGAGCTTGTATTCGATCCTCAGCTCGATTTCTGGGGGCTCGATTTCACAGCAGAAGAAAATTTGCAGCAACTGTTTAAGTCTCATTTTTTATCCGTTAACCATCCGAAACTCACCCGAGGCCCTCGGGACCTCAACCCAATACACCAACAAGTCCTAAAACATCATACGAACTTATTTGAAACCTCAAATCACATCAAACAACGATAAAATCACGAATCACACATAGATTCAAGCCTAATAAACTTTGAAACTTTCAATTTCTACAAACAACACCGGAACCTATCAAATCAAGTCCGATTGACCTCAAATTTTGTACGCAATTCATAAATGACATAACGGAGCTATAAAAATTTTCAGAATCATATTTCGACCGATATCAAAAAGTCACCCCCTCGGTCAAACTTCCCAAAAATTCAACTTTCGGCATTTCAAGCTCAATTCCACTACGGACTTCCAAATAAAATTCCGATCACGCTCCTAAGTCCAAAATCACCATACGGAGCTGTTGGAATCATCAAAATTCTATTCCGGAGTCATTTGCACATAATTCGACATCCGGTCACTATTTGAACTTAAACTTTAAATTTTTCATCAAAATTTCATATCTCGGGTTAGGGACCTCGGAATTTGATTTCGGGCATACACCCAAGTCCCAATTCACGATACGGACCTACCAAAACTGTCAAAATACTGATCCGAGTCCGTTTGCTCAAAATATTGACCAAAGTCAACTCAGTTATGTTTTAAACATCTAATTCACATTTTAATCCATTTTTCACCTGAAAATTTTTCGGAAAGTTTTTATGGATTGCACACGCAAGTCGAGTAATGGTAAATAGTGCTTAGATCACATAATTAATCATTAAATTTAAAGATGATATTTTGGGTCATCACATTTTCCACTTCTAAAACAAACGTTCGTCCTCGAACGGAATTAGAAAAAGTACCTGAGCTGGTGAATAAGTGTGGATAACAATTGCGTATATCATGTTCGGCCTCCCAAGTCGTCTGCTTGACTGGATGACCCCTCCACTGAACCTTCACGGAATCAATGTTCTTTGACCTCACCTTTCGAACCTGCCTATCTAAAATAACCACTGGTTCCTCAACATAAGATAGATCCTTGTCCAACTGAACCGAACTGAAGTCTAACACATGAGACGGATCGCCGTGATATTTCTAAAGCATAAAAACATGGAATACCGGATAAACCGCAGAAAGACTAGGTGGTAGTTCAAGTCTGTAAGCCACCTCTCCAACTCTCTCAAGAATCTCAAAAGGCCCAATATACCTAGGGCTCAACTTGCCATTCTTCCCGAACCTCATCACACCCTTCATAGGCGAAACCCGGAGTAATACCCGCTCACCAACCATGAATGCAACATCACGAACCTTTCGATCCGCATAACTCTTCTGTCTAGATTGGGCTGTACGAAGTCGATCCTGAATCAACTTAACCTTTTCCAAGGCATCTTGAACCAAGTCTGTACCCAAAAGTTTAGCCTCGCCTGGTTCGAACCAACCCACTGGAGACCGGAACTGCCTACCATACAAGGCCTCATACAGAGCCATCTGAATGCTTGACTGGTAACTGTTGTTGTAAGCAAACTCCGCAAGTGGTAAGAACTGATCCCAAGCACCCCCAAAATCTATCACACACGCACGAAGCATATCCTCCAGTATCTGAATAGTGCGTTCGGACTGCCCGTCCGTCTGAGGGTGAAATATTGTACTCAACTCTACCCGAGTACCCAACTCACGCTGTACTGCCCTCCAAAACCGTGAGGTAAACTGTGTACCCCGGTCAGAGATGATAGATACTGGTACACCGTGAAGTCTGACAATCTCGCGAATATATACCTAAGCTAGCTGCTCTGAAGAGTAAGTGGTACTCACAGGAATGAAATGAGCTGATTTGGTCAGCCTATCCACAATCACCCAAACTGCATCAAACTTTCGCTGAGTCCGTGGGAGCCCAACAACGAAATCCATAGTGATCCGCTCCCATTTCCATTCTGGAATCTCTAACTTCTGAAGTAACCCACCCGGTCGCTGATGTTCATATTTCACCTGTTGACAATTTAGACACCGAGATACATACCCCACTATGTCTTTCTTCATCCGCCTCCACCAATAGTGTTGTCTCAAGTCCTGATACATCTTTGCAGCACCCGGATGAATAGAGTACTGCGAACTGTGAGCCTCCTGGAGAATCAACTCATGCAATCCATCCACATTAGGCACACATAGCCTACCCTGCATCCCTAATACATCGTCATCTCCAATAGTGACTTCCTTGGCATCACCGTGCTGAACTGTATCCTTAAGGACAAACAGATGAGGGTCATCATACTGGCATTCCCTGATACGATCATAAAGAGAAGACTGAGAAACCACGCAAGCCAAAATTTGACTCGGCTCGAAAATATCCAATCTAACAAACTGGTTGGTCAAGGCCTGAACATCCAAGGCCAAAGGCCTCTCTGCTACCGGTAAATATGCTAAGCTGCCCAAACTCTTTGCCTTACGACTCAAGGCATCAGCCACCACATTGGCCTTCCCAGGATGATAGAGAATGGTGATATCATAATCCTTAAGCAACTCCAACCACCTCCGCTGCCGCAAGTTAAGATCCTTCTGTTTAAACAGATGTTGTAGACTCCGATGATCGGTGTAGATCTCATAATGGACACCGTACAAATAATGCCGCCAAATTTTTAAGGCATGAACAATAGCTGCTAACTCCAGGTCATGTACAGGATAATTTTTCTCATGCACCTTTAACTATCTGGACGCGTAGGCAAACACCCTACCGTCTTGCATCAACACTGCATCATAATACACAGTATAAAATCATGTACCTGTAGGTAATACCAATACTGGGGCTGTAGTCAAAGCTGTCTTGAGCTTTTGGAAGCTCTCCTCACATTCCTCGGTCCACCTGAACGGAGCACCCTTCTAGGTCAATTTGGTCATAGATGCAACAATAGAAGAGAAACCCTTTACAAATCGGCGATAATACCCAGCCAAACCAAGGAAACTCCGGATTTTCGTAACTGAGGACGGTCTGGACCAACTCTGCACTGCTTCAATCTTCTTTGGATCTACCTTGATCCCCTCACACGAAACTATATGACCCAAAAATCCCACTGAATCAAGCCAGAATTCACACTTTGAAAATTTTGCATATAACTTCCTTTCTCTCAAAATCTGAAGCACAATCCTCAGGTATTGTTCATGATCTTCCCGACTCCGGGAATACACCAGAATGTCGTCAATAAACACAATGACGAAGGAATCAAGATAGGGTTGAAATACACTATTCATTAAATGCATAAATGTTGCTGGGGCGTTGGTCAGCCCAAAAAATATCACAAGGAACTCGTAATGACCGTACCGAGTCCTGAAAGCAGTCTTCGAAATATCTGGCTCCTGAATCTTCAACTGATGATAGCCTGAACGCAAGTCAATTTTAGAGAATACCCTGGCAACCTGAAGCTGATCAAATAAGTCATCAATACGTGGAAATGGATACCTGTTCTTCACTGTAACCTTGTTCAACTGGCGATAATCAATACACATCCGCATAGAACTATCCTTCTTCTTTACAAATAAGACAGGAGCACCCCACAGCGATATAGTAGGCCGAATGAAACCCCTATCAAGCAATTCCTGTAACTGTTCTTTTAATTCTTTCAACTCTGTTGGGGCCATACGGTAAGGTGAAATAGAAATAGGCTGATTACCCAGTAATAGATCAATACCAAAATCAATATCCTTTTCGGGTGGCATACCCGGAAGATCTGCTGGAAATACATCAGGAAAATCCCTTGCTACATGAACTGACTCTACAGTAGGAGTATCAATACTAACATCTCTCACATAGGCTAGATACGCATCACACCCCGTCTCAACCATTCGTTGAGCTTTAAGAAATGAAACAACCCTGCTAGGAACATGATCCGAGGTACCTCTCCACTCTAGCTGCGGTAGACCCAACATAGCCAATGTCACCGTCTTGGTGTAACAATTAAGAATAGCATGATAGGGCGACAACCAGTCCATGCCCAAAATAATATCGAAATCCACCATACTGAGCAATAATAAATCAGCTCTGGTCTCAAAACCACTGATAATAATTAAACACGACCGATACACACGGTCCACAATAATAGATTCACCCACGGGTGTAGATACATAAACAGAAGAACTCAAGGAATCACGTGATACGCCTAAATACGGGGCAAAATAAGATGACACATAAGAATAAGTGGAGCCTAGATCAAATAAAACTGATGCATCTCTATGACAGACCGGAATAATACCTGTGATAATAGAATCAGATGCAACGGCATTTGTCCTAGCAGGAAGGGCATAATATCTGGTCTGGCCTCCCCCTCTAGGGTGACCTCTACCTGTCCGACCTCCACCTCTAGCTGGCTGTGCAGGTGGAGTGGCAACTGGTGCAGTAATCATGGCCTGAGAAGTCTGAGGACCCTGTGAAATAGGTGGGGCCTGAGAAATTTGTGGAGGTGCACCCCTCCTAAATCTGGGGCAATCTCTCATAATATGACGAGTGTCACCACACTCAAAACAAGCCCTCGGAGGACGTGGCTGTTGGGACTGGCTCGGGCCTAATCGACTAGACTGTCCGCTGAAAGCACCCCGTACAAGAGGTACAGAAGACACTGGTGGTGCATAATATGGAACCTGAGGTCTGGGAGTAGTCGGAATACCACTGGAAGCTGGAAGTGCTGAATGAATAGGATGACTCACATAACCTCTACCATGACGGGCTGCAACTGAGGCACGAGAATTATTATATGTTCCAGAACCTCAGGGTCTCTTAGCTTCCCTCTCTTCCCTCTCACTGAATCGGACCGCATACTCTAACACAGTCATAGAACCCTAGCGCAACTGCTCAAACTCTGCGCGCCATGCATCCTTAAGACTCTGAGGAATATACTCCCTTAAGAACATATCCGAAAATTGAGTCCAAGTGAGTGAAGATGCCTCAGCGGGACTATCCAACTCATATGCCCTCCACCATTGGTAGGCTGCTCCTCTAAACTGGAGTGCAGTGAAAGAAACCCCACTGGAATCCACAATACCCATAGTACGAAGGATACAGTGACATTTCTCCATAAAACCCTGAGCATCCTCTGAAACTAAACCGCTGAAAGTGGGAGGGTGGTACTTCTTATACCTTTCGAGCCTGAGCTGCTCCCCTTTGAAACTGCTGTCCTAATATCAGGCCGAACTGGGATAACTGGTTGCACTGGTATAACTTCTGGGGCATGGTCAACTAGGGCACGTGTCTCTGGAGTACGGGCGCCGGGAGTCTGCGCTCCTCCCCCAGCCTGAGATGTGGCAGGAGCAAGTGGAATTAATCTTGCCTGAGCTAAAGTGCCAAACATGCTAAAAAACTGGGCAAGTGTCTCCTGAAGTGCATGAGTAGTAACAGGCGTCTCAGGTGCCTGCTCTCCAACTGGAGCTACTGGTGGTTCTGGTGCAGCAGTTCGTGCAGGTGCTCTGGCTGCACCACGTGGTCTTCCTCGGCCTCTGGCTCGGCCTCTGCCCCGACCCCGACCTCTTGCGGCTCCAACAGGGGGTGCAAGTGTTTGATCATCAGATCCAATTGTGTGTGTCCTCACCATCTGTGAGAGAATAGAAAGACAATTGTTTAAAATTTTAAAGTCAACAAATACGCACGATAAGGAATCAAAGAAGTGAATATTTCCTAACAGTTCCATAGCCTCTCGAAGATAAGTACAGACATCTCCGTACCGATCCGCAAGACTCTACTAAACCTGCTTGTGACTCATAACACCTATGAACCTAGTGCTCTGATACCAACTTATCACGACCCCAAATTCCCTCCGTAGGATGTCGTGATGGCACCTAGTTTCTAAGACTAGGTAAGCCTATCAATGCGGAATAATAATAAATATCTGAAATAAATAAACTACAATTCAAACAATTTCAACTCCCAAAACACGGTAGAAATAAATCACAAGCTTCTAAGAATTTATTCTCAATGTCTCTATGTGTCAAGGTCTAAATAAAATATAAGAAAGCAACATAAAATGATAGAAGGGGACTCCGGAGTCTGCGGACGCTAGCAGATATACCTCGAAGTCTCCGTGCGCAGATAACTCACTGACGTCTAGGCTGATAAAATGTACCTGGATCTGCACAAAAAGATGTGCAGAAGTGTAGTATGAGTACACCACAACGGTACCCAGTAAGTGCTAAGCCTAACCTCGGTAGAGTAGTGACGAGGTCAGGTGAGGCCCTACTAGAATATAATAATGGCATGGTAAAATATTTATCAATATAGTAAAATAAAATGACATTGGAAATGAATCAAATAGTATGTCACATTTAATGACACCAAATAATTGCAAATAATATCTCGTGGAATCAAAACAGAATTTCCTTCAACTTTATGAAAATCACAACAATTAATCGAAAGCAACTATGGCCATAAATCAATATCAACAAGGGCACTACCGAGGTACCACCTCGTAGTCCCAAATTATAAATAATTTCACAATATCTCATTTCCTTATATCACTACGGGAGCCTTCACGATTTATTTAAAGAAAATATTTTTCTCGAAATAGCATCCCGCGTTTTAGCCACCCTTATCACACCGCATGGCTTCTAGTAGTTACCCCTACTAGCCACACGTATAAAGACACCCTTATCTCACCGCATGAGTATCAATACCCAGACCTTATATCACCGCATGCGTATCGATATCACAATATATCACAATTTGCACCTCAAGTGCCCAATATTTCAATTTTCCACAAAAAAATCAACAACAATATTTTTCAATAATAAAGAGCTCATGGCTCATGCCAGAATAATCCAAAAAAAAAAAATCTTATTAAAATATTCAAGAATAAATAATTCAGGAAAATAATATTTCAAATTTTTAATACGTTGCTTCAATATCAAATTTTAAAATGTCAAATACTTCATATTAATAATATTTAATTTAAAGAAAATCAACCTTCAAATAATGCACAGTATAAAAGAAATAAAGTTTCAATTAAACAGGTAAAACAATTAGCAGGAAAAAGGCAAACAAATTTAAAATATATATCACAGATCAATGATGAAGAATATAACAAGATAACATAATTTAATAAATGCGAAACAATGATCTACACAATTTAAAAATATAATCTTTCATATTTGGCCCGTGTACACACTCGTCACCTTGTGTACACGACTTTCAATATATTTCAATAATCACATTAATATCAATTCTAGGGGAAATTTCCCCCACACAAGGTTAGACAAGTCACTTACCTTGACTTGCTCCAATTTAATCAAGTATTATGCTTTTTCCTCAATTTTCCGTCTCCGATCGACTCGTATCTAGCCATAATTAATTCTATACAGTTAACAAAAATTATAGAAATCAATTTCATAAGAAAATATTACATTTTTTTCAATAAAATCCGAAAATAGCTCAAAATTTGCCCGTGAGGCCCACATCTCGGAATCCGGCGAACGTTACGAAATATGAACGCCCATTCAACCACGAGTCTAACCATACCAAAATGACTAAATTCCAATAACGATTCGACTCTCAAATCCACAAATCTATCCAAGAGGGTTTTCAAATATTTCCAACTTAAATCACCAATTAAATGTTAAAAACAGTGATGGATTCGGGTAATCTAACCAAGATTGAGTTAAGAACACCTACCCCAATATTTTTTCTTGAAGATATATCAAAAATCGCCTCTGCTCAAGCTCCAAGTTGTTAAAAATGGCGAATGGGACGAAGCCCCTCTGATTTTATAACTTACAGATCTGTCCAGGGTGACCTCGATCATGGGGTCCGATCCTGGACCTCGATCATAGGAGTCCGATCATGGGGAGTCCGATTAAGGGGAGTCCGATCATGGGGTCCGATCATGGTCCTCGATCATGGACCTCGGTCATGGCCTTCGATCATAGCTTCGATCATGGCCCTCGACCCTGGGGCTCGATCACAGCTATCAATCCTGGCTATTGATCATGGCTTCGATCTTTATGGCCTTCGATCACTGACCTTGGTCATAGCCCTCGATCCTAGGCCTTCGATCAATGGCCTTCGAACTTGCCTTCGATCATTGATCTCGAGTCTGCCTTCGATCCTCGGCTCGATTTCTGGGGGCTCGATTTCACAGCAGAAGAAAATTTGCAGCAGCTTTTGCAGCAGCTGTTTAAGTCCCATTTTTTATCCGTTAACCATCTGAAACTCACCCGAGGCCCTCGGGACCTCAATCCAATACACCAACAAGTCCCAAAACATCATACGAACTTATTTGAAACCTCAAATCACATCAAACAACGCTAAAATCTTGAATCACACATAAATTCAAGTCTAATGAACTTTGAAATTTTCAATTTCTACAAACAACACCGGAACCTATCAAATCAAGTCCGATTGATCTCAAATTTTGTACGCAAGTCATAAATGACATAACAAAGCTATAAAAATTTTCAGAATCGGATTTCGACCCCGATATCAAAAAGTCAACCCCTCGGTCAAACTTCCCAAAAATTTAACTTTCGGCATTTCAAGCCTAATTTCACTACGGACTTCCAAATAAAATTCCGATCATGCTCCTAAGTCCAAAATCACCATACAGAGCTGTTGGAATCATCAAAATTCTATTCCGGGGTCATTTGCACATAATTTGACATCTGGTCACTATTTGAACTTAAACTTTAAAGTTTTCATCAAAATTCTATATCTCGGGTTAGAGACCTCGGAATTTAATTCCGCGCATACTCCCAAGTCCCAATTCACGATACGGACCTACCGAAATAGTCAAAATACTGATCCGAGTTCATTTGCTCAAAATGTTGACCAAAATCAACTCTGTTATGTTTTAAACATCTAATTCATATTTTAATCCATTTTTACCTGAAAACTTTCCGGAAAATTTTTACGGACTGCACACGCAAGTTGAGTAATGGTAAATAGTGCTTAGATCACATAATTAATCATTAAATTTAAAGATGATATTTTGGGTCCATCACATGTATATTTCTGACGGTGAAATGTCTCAAAATGCCATCATCTTCACAAATCTTATTGTAAAGATCATTTTTGTATTCTCCATCGTTATCTGTGCGAAGACACTTTATCTTTCTGCCTGTCTGAGTCTCTATCATCGCCTTCCATTTGAAAAATATTTCCAGCACCTCATCTTTGGTTTTCATAGCATACACCCACACTCTTCAGGAAAAGTCATCAATAAAGGTTACAAAATAGTGTTTCCCACCTAATGAAGGTGTTTTGGAAGCACCCCAAACATTAGAGTGAATATAATCCAAAATACCTTTAGTATTATGGATTGTTGTTCTAAATTTAACCCTTGTCTGTTTTCCCTTGACACAAATGCTCACAAAGCTCCAAATTGCAAGTCTTTACTTCTTTTAACAATCCTTGATCTGATAAAATCTTCAAGGATTTTCCTCTAGCATGTCCCAAGCGCATGTGCCATAGTTTGGTTGCTTCTGCCTCCTTGTCATCACTGGATGTCATTATTGCTGTCACAATAACTGTACTATCGTGATAGTGGTACATGTTATTATTTCGTCGAATTCCCTTCATTACCACTAGTGCACTAGAGCATATTCTCATTATCCCATTTTTTGCAACGACTTTGAGCCCTTTTGACTCTAGGGCTCCTACAGAAATGAGATTTTTCTTCAATTTCGGTACGTATCGAACATCTGTTAATGTTCTGATCAATCCATCATGGTTCCTTAATCAGATTGAACCAATACCATATGCGGTAAGAGGATTGTTATTCACGGTGTGAATAACTCCACATTCTTCTTCTTTAAAATCAATGAACCAGTCCCTGTTGGGACACATATGATAGCTACAAGCTGAATCCATCAGCCATATATCAGATGGTTTGAATGGCTCAGTTGTAACTAGTGAAAAATTAGAGTCGTCACAATCAGCTAGATTTGAATCCATGACAGCCTTCCCATTGTTAGGTTTGACCTTGTTTTTCAACTTTGGACAGTCTTTCTTCCAGTGTCCTTTTTCTCGGCAAAAGGCGCATTCATCTCTGCTAGGTCTGGATCTTGACTTGGATCTTCCTTTCTTCGTTCTCATATGATTTTGAGAATGACCTCTCACAACTAGTGCTTCTCATTCTCCGCTCTTTTGCTTTTCTCTCTTTCTTTGTTCATAGCTGTATAAGGCAGAACAAACTTCTTTGAGAGATATATCATCATTCCCATGAAGTAGAGTTGTTTCGAGGTGCTCGTACTCATCGGAAAGTGAACTTAATAACATTAAGGCCATATCTCCATAACTAAAGGTCACGTCCATATTCTGCAAATATATCGCCAACTTATTAAAGCTGGTGATGCGATCATTCATTGTAGTACCAGGAACATATGTGAAGCGCAACAATCTTTTTTCATGTAAAGTTTATTTTGACTGTTTTTTTTTCAAGAATTTATCCTCCAATGCATTCCACAATTTACTTGCAGAAGTTTCTTTTGTGTATGGATACTTCTGTTCTCTTGCGAGGTAAGATCGAATGGTACCACACGCAACGCAGTTGATAATCTTCCAATCTCCTTCTCCGATATTATCTGGTTTATTTTCTTCTATGGCAATAGCTAGCCCTTGTTGAAAAAGGACATCAAGAACCTCAGCTTGCCACATCCCGAAATGTCCTGACCCGTCAAAAATTTCAACTGCAAATTTCGCATTTGACATAATTCTTGTCATAAGCGAAGATGCCAACGACGTATTACTGACACCCGATGTGGACTCTTCATTTTTATTATCTCTCATTTTGCTACAGATACTATTTATTTGTTGACAGTACAGAACACCAAAGTAATTCTTTTATGATGTGAAAGTTCAGACTATGCTGCAACCACAGAGCATACTAAGATAAAACATTGGCTCTGATACCAATTGTTGCGGAAGCCGAATATATATAGAGTGATTAAATTACAACTACTATATCTAAAGGTAGCTAATAAATAGTAAATGAGACAATAATAAAAAGAACACCAGAAATTAACGAGGTTCGACAAAAAATTAATTTTTGCCTAGTCCTCGGACACAATCAAACTCAAATTGTTTTTCACTCCAAAAATACAAGTGAAATACTACAAGAGAGAAAGAAGATTCAAATGCCTTAGGAGATAAGAATGCAAGTGAGAGATGTTTACAAATAAACAAAACCCTTATTATTTATAGAAGGGAAATAGCCTTAATAATGTCATGCATGACATCATATTAAGTGTGATCATGCAATGTAAATGCATCTACCAATTTCTTCCAAAAAAGAGGCTTCAAATGTTCACATTAGTTCACATTAATCTTGTCAAATTCAACAATAACGATGACTAGGGATAAGGTCTAAGGTCTGCATGCACACTACGTACCTTCGCCAGACCCCACTTGTAAATGTATACTTACTTTGTTGTTGTTGCGAAAACCCCATAAACGTTGGACTAGTACTGAACAAACAACGTAGTTTCAACCAAGGTTCATACTCCAGAAACCAACCACATTCTCAAGAAACTCGAGGAATAAAACTTCAGCCATTGAAACTTCATCCTCTGAATGCCTGTTCTAGCCTATTATTAGCTATGATTTCAAGGGATTGACAATGTTGTTTGAAACTCTCATTACCCCATCTCTCACAAGCTGCCTTCATTTCTTCTGGAGTGCTATTGCCTTATTTCAAACAATGCGCAAAACCAGAGTGATATACTGATTCCACTGCCCACAAAATGGTTACTGCCTCTGTATACTTCACGTCTGAGCTCGTCAAACGTTCAAAAAACCTGTCCATTTAGATGAAATCATATATATATATATATATATATATATATATATATATATATATATATATATATATATATATACTGTCAAAATCGGGCTTACCTTTCGTATGAGTGATCGAGACTAGAACATGATAGGGCAAGGTTCAAACTTGTGTTATATCGAACCATGGTGTGAAGTTAGATTGCCGAGCTTGTGACCCAAAGATCGATTAAGATCGAGATCGGCCAAGATCGAGACTGGCCAAGATCGAGACCAAGCAAGAAAGAGATCGAACGAGACAAAGGGAAGCTTACCGAGCCGAATATCGGAAAGCCGAAATATCTGTAATCGGGCGAGGATCGCGGCGGAAATCCCGGCACGTATCAAGGAGAGGCCGATTAATTAGCCTATCATGGGATTCCTTACTGTATTTAGAATTGTATCAAGAGTAGGACTCCCCTACTATATAAAAGGGGGTCTGATCATTTGTAAGGGACATCACATTTACGCAATACAAAATAATATACTGCCTTCTTCTAGCTTTCAATATCTTTACTACTCTGTTTTTATATTAGTTGAATCTTCACTTGGTTTGAGGGTGATCGAACTTGAGGGCCAATGCTATTCGATTCGTTTGGTTTGCATTTATCTCTTTCACAGTCAATTTTAACATTGATATATATATTTCCTCAATTTGTGCCAAGTTATATCACGTATCCTCAAAACCGCGTATAAATTCAATTATTATTCGTTTTTAGGGTAAACACCATACTTAATAAACAAAAGATGATAAAATTAATCACATCAAGGAGTGAATATACAAAACTTACTAGTTACTACTTATAGCCGCTAGAAGTGGATAACTGCACACCACTTGTCATGTCATTTAATTGATTGTAGTTTAAACTATAGTAATTTTAGCCTACTTAAACAGGAAATACAATTTCTTGTGTTTTTAGCTTGCCCTTTGAGAATGAAAATTTCAACCCTCATTCTGTAATGTTTTTCGAGTTTTAAGTTTTTTTTTTTTGGCATTGACGTTGCCAAAATTTACATAATAAGACATCACACTTATAAATTAATTATAAGTAAATTTCTATGACAAACATTAATGAATAATCTGATCGCAAATGATAACTAATCCACTATATATCACGCTAACCATAAACTATAGGTGTATATGACGTAATCCATTCCTGTTAATAACATACAAGAGTTATAATGTTTATTGCCACTAACATGCATACTCCCAAAAAGGATGATACTTTTCGGAGTTCGAGAGTCAAACTTTTTAACTTCGATCATGAATTAGGATTTCAATTATGAATTTATAACTAAATTATTTAAGTTCTTTTGAAATAAAATCTGGGTAAATATTTGAGAACTACATAAAAAAAAGTGTAAGTTGTATATGAAAAAATCTGGTCGGAAGAATAACACTTAATTGACTGTCGAAATTCAAAAAATATCATTTTTTTTGGGACGGAGGGAGTAGTTGTTTTATACATACCTAAAGTAATCAAGGATGGGCTTGTGATCAACAACAACACTGGTTAAGGAAACGTGCCACTTGGGAACTTCTTCTTTTAACCATGAAATCTCATCATTCAAATAGGCTAACCCAGCCAATATGACTTCTACGTCAGAGCTATATTCTGACTCCTTCCAAGCTTTAAGCAATACACTAGCTGCAAATGGTGCCATCGCCGTTTTCACAAACACATATTCCCTTCCCTGCAGTTTAATTCGGTTCAATTTTGATATTTAAAAAAAACAAGAAAAAGTTAAGAAACCTATCAATTTAATCATCACACACATGGGAAAAAGAAAAGGAGATAAACTATACGATTAGTGTAAACGATTTTTAACTCTAATCACTCAAACGACAACTAAATAGCTAATGAAAAGATAAACTTAAGCTAGCGTTTGGACATAAATTTAATTGAAATTTGAAAAAAGAGTTTTTGAAGTGGTGTTGCCAAAATAATTTTTGAATATTAGAAGTTGTGTTTGGACATGCATTTTATTTGGAGAAAAGTTGAAGTTTTGTGTGTTTTAGAAATAATTTCACCCAAAAAAAATACCCTGAACTAGTTTTGGGGAATTTGACAATGTCACGACTCGGAATTCCCACCGTCGGGACCGTGATGGCGCCTAACATTTCACTTGCTAGGCAAGCCAACGTTAGACAATCATTAAACCAAATCCTTATTTCCATTCAGTAAACAACAATAATTAGCTAAGATGAAAAATAATAAGTGCGGAATAATATAAAGACTGTATCAATTACTACTACCCGGATCTGGAGTCACAATTCACGAGTATTCTAGAATTTACTACAAGTGATAGTCTGAAAGAAAAATAACTGTTTGAATGAAAGAAACAGTAAAACAGAAGGATAGACGGGGACTTCAAGGTCTGTGAACGCCGACAGATCTACCTTGAGTCTCCGGATAGCGGGTCCAACAGCTAAAATCTCGATCAACCCGAGCCGGTACCAAAATCTGCACAGAAAGTGCAGAGTGCAGTATCAGTACAACCGACCCCATGTACTGGTAAGTGTCGAGCCTAACCTCGACGAAGTAGTGACGAAGCTGAGGCAAGGCACCTACAAATCAACATGTACAATTTAATAGTGTATATAAAAATAACAGTAATGAAGAGCTAGAGAGGAAATATTGGGATGGGGAAACAGGCTGGGGGAAATACGAGATAAAGAATTACAGCACAATGATAACTGGAACAACCGATATACTATGAATCAACAGAAACAACGAATACAGTAAAGGAAAAATGCACGACATCACCCTTCGTGCTTTTACTCTCAACCTCACCATAAAAATAATAAAAGCGGCACAACATCACCCTTCGTGCATTAACACTCACAATATGGCACGGCATCACCCTTCGTGCATTAACACTCTCCCATACCATAATGCAATGCATAAACAACAATAGGGAGATAGAATAACAAGTACAAGCCTTACTTCAATATTTGGTCCACAATATCAATCTCAACTTTGTAATAAATACTCGATTATCACCAGAAAATCCGTAAACATAATAAGAACAATCAATTTAACAACACTAGTATAAACACGTAGTAATTAGGCATAGGAAAGAGACAATATAAGAAAACGGAAGAACACATGGAAAACAGATAAATTGACGACGCATAAGTACTCGTCACCTCACATATACGCCGCTCACATGAATTTCACATAGCAAATAGTCTAAGGTTCCTAATTCCCTCAAGTTAGGGTTAGACACAACACTTACTTCGCTCCGAAAGCCACTTAATTCTCAATCACAGCTTTTCCTCTAGAATTCACCTCCAAACCACTCGTATCTATTAAAAAATAACTCAATAATATCAAATATTGCTAAAAGAATCAATTATATTGCATAAATTAAATTTTCTAAATTTTTCTCCAAAAAGTCGAAACTATTTTCGAAACCCGAGGTTGGTCAAAACCCGATGTTCGGACCAAAATCCATTTACCCAGTCACCCCCGAGCCCGGATATATAATTGGTTTTAGAATCCGACCTCAAATTGAGGTCTAAATCCCCAAATTTTCAAAAATCCTAGTTTCTACCCAAACCCCTAATCCTACCATGAAAAACTCTAGATTTTAGGTTGATAATTCATAAAATGTAATGGGTAATTGAAAGAAAATGTTTTATAATCACTTACCAACACTTTGGGGGAAGAAAACAACTCTTGAAAATCACCTCTAGTCCGTTTGGTTTTTGAGAAAATGAAATAAATGGCCATTTCCCGTTTTTGTATTCTGTTAGGTGCTGGGCGATAGTGTTCATTGCGTTCGCGAGAACACTGTCGCGTTCACGAAGGGTATAGGCTTTCAAGCCTTCGCGTTCGTGAGACCTTATTCTTGTTCATATAGGCTACCCTTTGGCCTTCGCGTTCGCGAGACATTGCTCGCGTTCGCGATGAAAGAAAGACTGACTCCCCCCAGTGCCTAACACTATGCGTTCGTGATGAGCTTGTCGCATTCGCGAAGGGTAACGCCCCCATCGCTTCGCGTTCGCGAAGAGGAAAATTCTGTCCTCATCAGTTTACTCTTCGTGTTCGCGGGAGTACCTTCGCGAATGCAAAGAAGGACATGCCAGAACACCTGCTGCAGCAAAATACCGGATTTTTCCAAGTCCAAAGCATCCTGTGGCCTATCCGAAACTTACCCGAGCCCTCGGGGCTCCAAACCAAACATGAACACAAGTCTAAAAATATCATACGAACTTGCTTGCGCGATCAAATCGCCAAAATAACACCTAGAACTACGAATTTAGCACCAAATCAAATGAAATTCTCAAGAACACTTTAAAATTTCTATTTTCTCAATTGGACGTCCGAATCACGTCAAATCAACTCCGTTTCTCACCAAATTTTACAGAAAAGTCTTAAATATTATAATGAATATGTATCGGGCTCCGGAACAAAAATACGGACCTGATACTAACAATGCCAAACATCAATCAATTCTTAAAAATAATTAATTTTCAGACTTTTAATTTTCATCAAAAATTCATAACTCGTGTTGGGGACCTCCGAATTCGATTCTGGGCATACGCTCAAGTCCCATAATTCGATACGGACCCACCGAGATTATCAAAATACGGATCCGGACCCGTTTACCAAAATGTTGACCGAAGTCAACTAAAATCAACTTTTAAGATAAAAATTCTTATTTTCATCAATTTTTAACATAAAAGTTTTTTGAAAACACTCCCGAACTGCGCACACAAATCGAGGAGGGTAAAAATAAGATTTTTAAGGCTTAAGAGCACAAATTCGAGTTCTAAAACATAAAATGACTTTTTGGGTCATCACATTCTCCACCTCTAAAACAATCGTTCGTCCTCGAACGGACATAAAAAAGTATCTGAGCTGGTTAAAAGGTGAGGATATATACTCCTCATATCGAACTCGGACTCCCAAGTAGCTGCCTCAACATGCTGACCTCTCCACTGCACTCGATCTGAAGAGTAACTCTTTGATCTCAACTGGTAAACCTGTCGGGCTAGAATAGCCACTGGCTCATCCTCGTAAGTCAAACCCTTATCCAACTTGACAGAGCTGAAATCTAACACATGGGACGGATCACCGTGATACTTTCAAAGCATGGACACATGGAATACCAGATGAACATATGATAATCCCGGTGGCAATACAAGCCTGTAAGCCACCTCTCCCACTCTCTCCAAAATCTCAAAAGGGCCGATATACCTAGGGCTCAACTTGCCCTTCTTTCCGAACCTTATTACACCCTTCATGGGTGATACCCGAAGCAACACTCTCTCCCCGACCATGAATGCAACATTACGAACTTTGCGGTCGGCATAACTCTTCTGCCTCGACTGAGCTGTGCGAAATCGATCCTGAATAACCTTGACCTTATCCAAGGCATCCTGTACTAAGTCGGTGCCCAACAACCAAGCTTCTCCCGGCTCGAACCACCTAATTGGCGACCGGCACCGCCTACCATATAATGCCTCATAGGTAGGGGTGTTCGTCGGTCGGTACAGTACGGTATTTAGACATTTAGGTTTGGTATTTTCGGTATTCGGTTTCTTAAAATCCTATACCAATACCGTACCTAATTAAATTCAATATGGTTCGATTTGAATACTAACTAGTGTATAGAGCCATAGACTCTAATATTCTTAATTAAAGTACTCAAAAATACAAAACTGAAAATGTTTGTTGACAAAAGTTTTGTCCAAAACTAGCAAATATCTACCCATAGAGAGAAAACTGTACATAAAAGAATAAATTTGATCATTAGAAATGTCTTGTTACGTGTTTAGAGCTAATTGATGAACTTAGAGAATAAAGAAAAGTAAAATTTTAGATTTTTTATATTTATGTTATAATTGATAATATGTGTTTTGTCTAATATAATATATATTTCAGTACGGTATCGGTATTTCAGTATTTTATTTTAAAATACCAAATACCATACCTAATGCCAATTTTTTTTAAAACTTAAACCAAATACCATACCAAATACCAAAATACCGAATACTAAATACCAAAATTTTCGATTTCGGTACGGTAATTCGGTATTTATCAAATTATGCACAACCTTACTCATAGGGAACCATCTGAATGCTCGACTGGTAGCTGTTGTTGTAGGCAAACTCTGCAAGGGGCAAGAACTGATCCCACGATCCTCCGAAGTCTATAACATATGCGCGGAGCATATCCTCCAAGATATGAATAGTGCGCTCGGACTGCCCGTCCGTCTGAGGATAAAACGCTGTGCTCAACTCAACCTGCATGCCCAACTCACAATGTACTGCTCTCCAAAAATGCGAGGTGAACTGTGTACCTCAATTAGAAATGATAGACACGGGCATACTGTGAAGACGGACGATCTCACGAATGTAAATCTCTGCCAACCACTCCGAAGAATAGGTAACTGCCACAGGAATGAAGTGCGCTGACTTGGTCAGCCTGTCCACAATGACCCAAACTGCATCGAACTTCCTCTGAGTTCTAAAGCAAACCACTAGGTCTCTGATGCTCGTACTTTACTTGCTGACAATTTAGACACCGAGCTACATATGCAACTATGTCTTTATTCATCCTCCTCCACCAATAATGCTGCCGCAAGTCCTGATACATCTTCGCGGCGCCCGGATGAATAGAATACCGGAAACTGTGGGCCTCCTCAAGAATCAACTCACGAAGTCCATCCACATCAGGCACGCAAATACGACCCTGCATCCTCAAAACTCCATCATCTCCGACCGTAACCTACTTGGCATCACCGTGCCGCACCATGTCCCTAAGGACAAGAAAATGAGGGTCATCATCCTGCCGATCTTTGATGCGCTCAAACAAAGAAGACCGAGCAACTGTACAAGCTAGAACACGGCTGGGCTCAGAAACATCCAACCTCACGAGCTGTTTGGCCAAGGCCTGAACATCTAATTCAAGCGGCCTCTCACCAATTGGAATATATGCAATGCTACCCATACTAGCTGACTTTCTACTCAAAGCATCGGCCACCACATTGGCCTTCCCGGGATGATACAATATGGTGATATCATAATCTTTCAATAGCTCTAACCACCTCTTCTGCCTCAAATTGAGCTCCTTCTGCTTGAACAAATACTGCAAGCTCTGATGATCCGTAAATACCTCACATGGCATGTCGTAAAGATAGTGCCTCCAAATCTTTAGCGCGTGAACAATGGTTGCCAGCTCTAGATCATGAAAAGGGTAATTCTTCACCTTCATCTGCCGCGAAGCATATGCAATAACCTTGTCACCCTGCATCAATACCGCACCAAGTCCAACTCGGGATGCATCACAATATACCGTATACGATCCTGAACCTGTGGGTAACACCAATACCGACGTTGTAGTCAAAGCTGTCTTGAGCTTCTGAAAGCTCGCCTCACACTCGTTTGACCATCTGAACGGGGCACCCTTATGGTTCAACCCGGTCAACGGGGTTTCTATAGATGAAAACCCTCCACAAATCGACGGTAATAACCCACCAAACCCAGGAAACTAAGGATTTCTGTAGCTGATGTCGGTCTAGGCCAGTTCTGAACTGCCTCAATATTCTTAGGATCCACCTGAATACCCTCTGCTGATACAACGTGACCCAAGAAAGCAACTGAACTCAACCAAAACTCGCATTTTGAGAAATTAGCATATAACTAGTTGTCTCTCAGAGTCTGAAGAATGATCCGAAGGTGCTGCTCATGCTCCTCTCGGTTGTGGGAGTAGATCAAGATATCATCAATAAACACAATCACAAAGGAATCCAAGTAGGTTTTGAACACCCGGTTCATCAAATCCATGAATGATGTTGGGGCATTTGTCAGCCCAAATGACATCACTAGAAACTCATAATGCCGATACCGAGTCCGAAAAGCTGTTTTAGGGACATCAGATGCCCTAATCCTCAACTGATGGTAGCCAGATCTCAAATCAATCTTCGAAAACACCTTGGCACCCTGAAGCTGATCAAATAAATCATCAATCATCGGCAATGGATACTTGTTCTTGATGGTGACTTTGTTCAACTGTTGATAATCTATACACATCCTCATCGATCCATCTTTCTTCTTCACAAACAACACAGGTGTACCCTAGGGCGAGGCACTAGGTCTAATGAAGCCCTTATCAAGCAAATCTTGTAACTGTTCTTTCAATTCTTTAAACTCTGGAGGGGCCATGCGGTATGGCCGAATGGAAATGGGCTGAGTGCCGAGAGCCAAATCAATGCAGAAATCAATATCCCTATCGGGTGGCATCCCCTGCAGGAAACACATCTAGAAACTCACGAACAACTGGCACTGAATCCATATAAGGAACCTCCGCATTAGAATCGCGGACATAAGCCAAATAAGCTAGACACCCCTTCTCGACCATATGCCGAGCCTTCACACAAGAGATAACCATGTTGACAGAATGGCCAAGAGTCCCTTTCCACTCTAATCGAGGTGACCCCTGCAAGGCTAAGGTCACCATCTTGGCGTGACAATCCAATATAGCGTGATAAGGTGACATCCAATCCATACCCAAGATGACATCGAAATCAACCATATCGAGAAGTAGAAGGTCTACACAAGTCTCAAGACTCCCAATGGTGACTACACAAGAACGATAAACACGATCTACAATAATAACATCCCCAACTGGCGTGGACACATACACAGGAGCACTCAAAGAATCACGGGGCACAACCAAATATGGAGCAAAATAGGATAACACATAGGAGTAAGTATATCCCGGATCAAATAGAACTGAAGCATCTCTACTGCAAACTGAAACAATACCTGTGATGACAGCGTCAGATGACTTAGCCTCAGGCCTGGCTGGGAAAGCATAACACCGGGGCTGGGCCCCACCACCCTGAACTACGTCCCTGGGACGACCTCTAGCTGGCTGGTCTCCACCTCTAATGGCCTAACCTCCACCTCTAACAGTCTGGTCTCTACCACTGGCTGCCTGACCACTGCCCTGGATGGCTAAGTAGGTGGTGCAGCAACTGGTGCCGGAACTATGGCACGAGAACTCTGATGCTATGAGCTGCCCGTTGCCCGAGGGCAAAATCTAGCAATGTGCCTCAGATCACCACAAGTATAACATAACCTCGGTTGCTGTGACTGCTGACCCTGAAACTGACCCTGTCGACCTGAGTAACCACTCTGATAACTCTGGAGTGGAGGTGCACTAATAGGAGGTGGTGGTGCACTGTAGGCTAGCTGGTCGGAATAATGCATCTGAGGGCCACAACCACCTGAGGCACCATGGGATGCTTGAAGTGCTGAATGAAATGGACTGGGAGGATGGCCTCTACCAAAAGTACCCATGCCTCTAGATGAGGCACCGCTGAACTCACTGGAATGACGAGGTCTCTTGTCAAATCCCTGACCTCCTTGAGCAAGAACCATATCGACTCGTCTGGCGACATTAGCAGCCGCCTGAAAAGAAATTTCACTCCCAGTCTCCTTAGCCATCTGCAATCTGATAGGCTGAGCAAGTCCATCAATAAACCTCATCACCCCCCCCTCTCTCTCGGTGGAAAGCAGAAGAATAGCATGACGGGCCAAGTCGACAAAACGGGTCTCATACTGAGTAACAGTCATACTGCCCTGCTGGAGACGCTCACACTGACGACGACGCTCCTCTCTCAATGTGATAGGCAGAAACTTCTCTATGTAGAGCTGAGAGAACTGATACTAAGTAAAAGCAGGCGACCCAGCTGGTCTGGTCAACAAATAATCTCTCCACCATTTCTTGGCGGAACCAGTCATCTGAAATGCAGCAAAGTCGATCCCATTGGTCTCCACTATACCCATGTTCCGCAAAACCTCGTGACAACTGTCAAGATACTCTTGGGGATCCTCTGAAGGAGCACCACTGAAGTGAACTGGGAAGAGCTTGGTAAACCTGTCCAGCCTCCATAAAGCCTCAGAAGACATAGTTGACCCATCACCGGTCTGTGACGCAATAACCGGCTGAACTACTCGGACTGGATGATCTGCTGGAGCTTGATACTGGGGAGCTATTTGCTCCGGAGCAGGAGTAGTAGGAGTCTGGGCTCCTCCTCCAGCCTGAGAGATGGCTCGTGCCATGGGAAATGCGCCAGTCTGGGCCACACTCTCCAGAAGTCCCACCAAACGGCAACATCGCACGACAGAGAAGAATAGAAATGAAGTTCGTTCCTAAACTTCATAGCCTCTGGAAGATAAGCACAGACGTCTCCGTACCGATCCTCCAGACTCTACTAAGCTTGCTCGTGAATCGTGAGACCTAGGCAGCCTAGTGCTCTGATACCAACTTGTCACGACCCGGAATTCCCACCGTTGGGACCGTGGTGACGCATAATATTTTACTTGCTAGGCAAGCCAACGTTAGAGAATCGTTAAACCAAATCCTTATTTCCATTCAGTAAACAACAATAATTAGCTAAGATGAAATATAATAAGTGCGGAATTATATAAAGACTGTATCAATTACTACCACCCGGATTTGGAGTCACAATTCACGAGCATTCTAGAATTTACTATAAGTGATAGTCTGAAAGAAAAACAACTGTTTGAATGAAAGAAACAGTAAAACAGAAGGATAGACGGGGACCTCAAGGTGTGTGAACGCCAAAAGATCTACCTTGAGTCTCCGGATAGCGGGTCCAACAGCTAAAATCTCGATCAACCCGAGCCGGTACCAAAATCTGCATAGAAAGTGTAGAGTGCAGTATCAGTACAACCGACCCCATGTACTGGTAAGTGTCGAGCCTAACCTCGACGAAGTAGTGACGAGGCTAAGGCAAGGCACCTACAAATCAACATGTACAATTTAACAGTGTATATACAAATAACAGAAATGAAGAACTAAACAGGAAATGTCGAAAGGGGGAAACATGCTGGGGGAAATACGAGATAAGGAATTACAGTAGAATGATAACTGGAACAACCGATATACTATGAATCAACAGAAACAACGAATACAGTAAAGGAAAAATGCACGACATCACCCTTTGTGCTTTTACTCTCAACCTCACCATAAAAACAATAGAAACGGCACGACATCACCCTTCGTGCATTAACACTCACAATATGACACGGCATCACCCTTCGTGCATTAACTCTCATATCATGGCACAACATCACCCTTCGTGCATTAACACTCACAATATGGCACGGCATCGCCCTTCGTGCATTAACACTCACAATATGGCACGACATCACCCTTCGTGCATTAACACTCTCCCTTACCATAATGCAATGCATAAATAACAACAAGGAGATAGAATAACAAGTACAAGCCTTACTTCAACATTTGGTTCCACAATATCAATCTCAACTTTGAAATAAACCTAGATTATCACCAGAAAATCCGTAAACATAATAAGAATAATCAATTTAACAACACTAGTATAAACACGTAGTAATTAGGCATAGGAAAGAGACAATATAAGCAAACGGAAGAACACATGGAAAACAGATAAATTGACGACGCATAAGTACTCGTCACCTCACATATACGCCGCTCACATGAATTTCACATAGCAAATAGTCTAAGGTTCCTAATTCCCTCAAGTCAGGGTTAGACACAACACTTACTTCGCTCCAAAAGCCACTTAATTCTCAATCACAACTTTTCCTCTAGAATTCACCTCCAAACCACTCGTATCTATTAAAAAATAACTTAATAATATCAAATATTGCTAAAAGAATCAATTATATTGCATAAATTAAATTTCTCAAATTTTTCTCCAAAAAGTCGAAACTATTTTCGAAACCCGAGGTTGGTCAAAACCCAAGGTTTGGACCAAAATCCATTTACCCAGTCACCCCCGAGCCCGGATATATAATTGGTTTTAGAATCCGACCTCAAATTGAGGTCTAAATCCCCAAATTTCCAAAAATCCTAGTTTCTACCCAAACCCCTAATCCTACCATCAAAAACTCTAGATTTTAGGTTGATAATTCATAAAATGTAATGGGTAATTGAAAGAAAATGATTTATAATCACTTACCAACACTTTGGGGGAAGAAAACAACTCTTGAAAATCACCTCTAGTTCGTTTGGTGTTTAAGAAAATGAAATAAATGGCCATTTCTCGCTTTTGTATTCTGTTAGGTGCTGGGCGATAGTGTTCATCGCGTTCGCATAAAAACAATAAAAGCGGCACGGACATCACCCTTCGTGCATTAACACTCACAATATGGCACGGCATCACTCTTCGTGCATTAACACTCTCCCTTACCATAATGCAATGCATAAATAACAACAGGGAGATAAAATAACAAGTACAAGCCTTACTTCAATATTTGGTTCCACAATATCAATCTCAACTTTGAAATAAATACTCGATTATCACTAGAAAATTCGTAAACATGATAAGAACGATCAATTTAACAACACTAGTATAAACACGTAGTAATTAGGCATAGAAAAAAGACAATATAAGAAAACGGAAGAAACATGAAAAACAGATAAATTGGCGGCGCATAAGTACTCGTCACCTCACATATACGCCACTCACATGAATTTCACATAGCAAATAGTCTAAGGTTCCTAATTTCCTCAAGTCAGGGTTAGACACAACACTTACCTCGCTCCGTAGGCCACTTAATTCTCAATCACAAGATTTCCTTTAGAATTCACCTCCAAACCACTCGTATCTATTAAAAAATGACTCAATAATATCAAATATTGCTAAAGGAATCAATTATATTGCATATATTAAATTTCCCAAATTTTCCTCCAAAAAGTCGAAAATCGACCCAGGGCCCGCTTGGTCAAAATCTGAGGTTCGGACCAAAATCCATTTACCCATTCACCTTCGAGCCCGGATATATAATTGGTTTTGGAATCTGACCTCAAATTGAGGTCTAAATCTCCAAATTTTCGAAATCCCTAGTTTCTACCCAAACCCCTAATCCTACCATGAAAAACTCTAGATTTTAGGTTGATAATTCATAAAATGTATTGGGTAATTGAAAGAAAATGGTTTAAAATCACTTACCAACACTTTGGGGAAGAAAACAACTCTTGAAAATCGCCTCTAGTCCGTTTGGTTTTTGGGAAAATGAAATAAATGGCCATTTCCCGTTTTTGGATTCTGTTAAGTGCTGGGCGACAGTGTTCATCACGTTCGCGAGAACACTATCACGTTCGCAAAGGGTATAGGCTGCCAAGCCTTCGTGTTCGCGTAGGCTACCCCTTGGCCTTCGCGTTCGCGAGACATTGCTCGCGTTCGCGATAAAGGAAAGACTGACTCCCCTCCCTAGTGCCTAACACTACGCATTCGCGATGAGCTTGTCGCGTTCGGGAAGGGTAACGCCCTCATCGCTTCGCGTTCACGATCAAGCCTTCGCGTTCGTGAAGAAGAAAATTCCGGCCTCATCAGTTTACTCTTCGCGTTCGCGGGAGTACCTTCGTGAACGCGAAGAAGGACATGCCAGAACACCTGCTACAACAAAATACCAGATTTTTCCAAGTCCAAAACATCTCGTGGCCTATCCGAAACTCATCCGAGCCCTCGAGGTCCAAACCAAACATGCAAACAAGTCTAAAAATATCATACGATTTTGATCGCGCGATCAAATCGCCAAAATAACACCTAGAACTATGAATTTAGCACCGAATCAAATGAAATTTTCAAGAACACTTTAAAATTTCTATCTTCTCAACTGGACGTCCGTATCACGTCAAATCAACTCTGTTTCTCACCAAATTTCACAGACAAGTCTTAAATATTATAATGAACCTGTAACGGGCACCGGAACCAAAATACGGATATGGTACTAACAATGCCAAACATCAATCAATTCTTAAAAATAATTAATTTTCAAACTTTTAATTTTCATCAAAAATTCATAACTTGAGGTGGGGACCTCCGAATTCGATTCCGGGCACACCCCCAGGTACCATCGATACGGACCCACCAGGACTGTCAATATACGGATGCGGGCCCGTTTACCAAAAATATTGACCGAAGTCAACTAAAATTTACTTTTAAGACAAAAATTCTTATTTTCATCAATTTTCAACATAAAAGTTTTTCGAAAATACGCCCGGATTGCGTACGCAAATCGAGGAGGGTAAAAATGAGATTTTTAAGGCTTAAGACCGCATATTCGGGTTCTAAAACATAAGATGACCTTTTGGGTCATCATAGACAATTTTTAATTTTTTTTCCCCAAAACATGATCATATTTCATAAACAAACAATGTTTTCAATTTTTTTTTTTTTTTTTAAAAAATAAAACCAAAAACTATGGCCAAACGGAAGCTTAGCAACTTGAAAGATAAAACAAGTAATTTGCTACTAAACTATACTAATAGTGTAAAAGAATTTCACACAATTAATATATATATAAGTTGAATTCTTAAATTACCAGCCATATCTTGAAGGAAGAGAAGTCGATCGAACCATCATGTATGCTATTAATAAAAGGGTGTCTAGTGGCTGCAGTGTACTGCAATTTGTGCTTCCTTAGCCACTTTTCTATTTGTGTTAGTTTCTCCTTTTGTTTCTCAACTATTAATGCTTCATTCTTTTTCTCCATCTTCCTCTATTTTTTGCTTCCTAGTAACTTGGAATTTCTCGCAATTTGGCTCTGATCTACACGGTTTAGCTTTTTGCTCCTTGCTTGTTCTAATTGCACTCTTTACTCGTAATTTTTCGTTTTGATAAATGAGACGTTGAGTGCTTTTTTGAAAAGTGTCGAGTATATATAATCGCCACGTGTTATAGAAAATTAGTGTTGGCATCGTTTTTTGAGAAGTGTCCAGCCTCTGCTGCCAGAGATGGGAGCTTCTAATTGCTTCTCGTTAGTCCCTATTGGTGGGGTTTTATGTTTCAGTTTGGATCGATTTTTTTCTAAAAAAAAATTAAACTAAGTAAGTTGGTTATTCGAATATTGGAACTAAATCAAACCAATTAAGTTGATTTTTTATCGATTTGATTTTTGTCAGTTTTTCGATTTTTTCGGTTATTTATCGATTTTTTCTTTAAATATGAGACATACACTACCAAACACATATTTCGTCGACTACATTTTCAACGTAACATTATCAAATCAATTGCTTTTTGAGAAATCTACCATTTATCAAGATATATTGATGATAATTGTATAAAATAGTAATGAATAATTTAAGTACTCAATTAAAAATTAATTATTTAACATGAAATAAATTCTTGTATTTAGCAAAAGAAAACTACCAATCAAACTAGAATGTAAAGGCAAAGAATTAGATTATTATAATAGCAAAGAACAAAACTAAAAATACAAACGACTAATATGTACCATAAAATTTTAGAAACTTTATATAAAAATATACATACATACATACATATATATATATATATATATATATATATATATATATATATATATATATATATATATATATAATATAATATAAATTTAAATAGCTACTTCTATAGTCGGTTTGGTTCAGTTTTTTCCGATTATTTTTTGATTAAAACCAAAACCAAACCAAATTTGATCATTTTTTAAAATTCAAAACCAAAACCAAACCAAACCAAACCTAAAAAATATCGGGTTTTTTGGTCGGTTTGGTTCGGTTTTCGGTTTGATTTGGTTTTTCGAATTTTTATGAACACCCCTACATGTTGCCATTGAGTTCGACGTTAGCTCTTCTTATTAATACTCCCTCCGTCTCATATTAATAGTCATGGTTACTAAAAATAGTTGTCTCAAATTATTTATCATTTTTGAAGTTCAAGACAAAATTGATTATTTTTTTTCCTTTTTTACCCTTAGTAATAATTGTTCTTTAAGATAGAGATAACACATAAATAGAATAAATATCCAATGAAGAGAGATTATATCTTAAGATATAAACAAGGGCAGAATAATCTAATCCCCTTCCTAATTAATATTTCTTAAGGGGCTTGTAAAAGAGAAACACGACACATAATAAGACGGAGGGAGTAGTTGGTATGGATAATTTTTAGGAAAAATGATATTGTATAGCCGCTCTTAAAATAATAGCTGAATTTTTTTTTTGTGTGTGTATATATATATTGTACGTTATATATAAAAAATATGCAAATTTTATACACTTTTTCGGCTACGAAATATAAATAACTAGTGAATTTGCGTTAAAGAACATTAGTAATATCAAACACTTATTTTCTAAATTAAATAAAAGTTTGAGAAGTTAAAACAGATTTTTTTACAACTATATTTTTTGAAGCATTCCTTAATCAATTACGAATGTAATCAGTACATGTCTATTAGCTTGGGATATTAAAGGTTGGCACACTACACTGTACCTGTTCTAATAGTTTTGTGGGAAACAAAAGCCTACTCTTTTGTTAATGACCTACATTATACCACTCTTTTGGCAAACCACAGACAACAAAGCAACTAATTTCATTAGCTTAAGAAGTGCCATAGATATGTCTAGCTCTCTGGAGCTCTGGAAGAACTAAGTGCTTCTTTGTGACTTTAAAGTGAAAAATATAATCTTGTTCAATAAAAGTAATACAAAAGCAGAATATGAAGTGAATGCTTACATGTATTATATGGAATACAAAAGAGTAAAATGGTTAGTTAAATGTGGTTATTGAAAAAGGGAAATTATTTACATATATATCATGCCGAAACATATGGCTTAATACTGCACAAAGTCCGCCGCTTACTCTAATATCGAGATGATTGTGCAGATATAATGCATTTAGCTTTCCTAAGGGATGTCAATCCAAAATGCCACTAAGAGACCAAGACACTTTTGTTAAGAAGAAAAAATAATTTTTTTTGTTACGATACCATAATTACATCCAAGCTGATATAGAAATACAAATTAGATATAAGAAATTACAAATTGCATCACATCATAAGTTAGTAAGGGTCCTGATGGCCAACATTTCTTACTATCTCAGACCAACATAACTCAATTAATTAGAACTACTCATACAGATAAAGTATCATCACTGATCTCTGAAGTAACTTGTTGCACCTTCAATATTCCATTGAGTACTTGTATCACACACAAAAAGTACTTGTATCTAATATATATAATTTTTTAGAGAATTATGAGTTTTGATGAGCTCTTTTAGAAGAAACCCATCCTTCTCTTCTCCAATGCAGTCAATTACTTCGAAAACATATTTTCTCGTGCAATCCGTTGACACATTGCTCCACAATGAACAACTGAAAATGACAATAAAAGTATGTTACAAATACTATTTCAGGCGAAAGGGATTAGACAGATTAATTCAAAATTAGGTATGAGATACAATAGTAAGAAGATGCATCAGTCCTCTTACACCAACTCTTGCCATACATAAAAGCCGGCATGACATAAAACAGAGTTTAGATATCTAGAAGCACATATATAAGAAGATAAATTCACTTCTGTTATAATGGTGGACCTCAACCGCTGCCAACATAACATAGTACTCTATCTTTGGGTACCTAAGAGGACGACACTTGATGCCGATAACCACAAATTTGCCTTCTAACAACAAAAAGCCGTTTTCCCTAAAAGTTTAATAAAAATTTTCTCTATACAATATAGTAAATGGTTTTCATGAAAAAAAGGAAGTGATACAAATGCACAAGTACCAGTTCAATATCTTTAATCAAAATTGCTATCATAGTAGAAATTTCTATCTTTCTTGCTTTCCTGCTCTTTATGGCTATGTATAGCAAATGGAATTGGTATTTCTCTGAACTTGGGTCCTCAAATTTAGGAATGCTAAACACGCTCGCTTAGCCCTACAAATTTACAATAAGAAGCATACTGATCAAGGATCTAAACTCTATAAAAGCATTACACAAGTAACGCATGTAATTGAAGTATGTGTTACCTGGGAGAAAGAAGAGGAAGAAAGGGAGACATTATCACTACAACTTTCTTTTGGGCTAAATTCTTTAGCCGCTATTTTTTCTCGGAAGGTTATATGCCCTTCATTGAAGACCTACAGTAGAAGAAAAATCTAAAACAAAATCGTAACACGCTCTAGTAAGTCAGCATTCAAAGGACATGAATCGCTATGAAACTTAGCACCAGGGAAATCAACTTTCACCGGCAGTTCTAACTGGTATTGCTAAAAGTAGTCACAAAGCCATTTAGACTACAACATAGCCATAAATGGATTATTCTCCATCTCTTCCCGTACCGGTTGGATCTCCAACCCAAACAATGAAATCCTACCAAAAAATAGTATAAATAAAGATCTAAAATCATATAAAATTGACAACATTAGAAGGATACGAGGAAAAAAACCGTGATGACTCTGTGGAATTTGACATATCATAATACCCTCTCAAAGCAAGCTCTATGAAATCATGGCAAGTTGTTGATACATACTTTAATACATCTACTTTAAAAGTACAAATTTCATTTCCCCCTCATACATTAGACCCAACTGCAACATAAGTAAATCAAAAGGCAAAAGAAATATAGTATCTCATTTGTAAATGAACCATAAATTTCAAGAGTGACCTATGTAGGCCCTCGTTCTGCACTTTGCCGCATCTCTGCTATAAGACTATGAATAATCAAAATACAAGAGGGAATAATCAACACAATAACAACGAATAAGCGAAGTGTTTCACCAAAATAGTTAAATAAATTTAAAAAGCAGTTGAAATCATACAACACAAACAGGTGAGATTAGCTTTGCTCAAAATCGTTGACGGAAATAAATGAAACTTGATCATAGAGGGCGAATGCTGAAACCTAAAAGAGGAAATCAACACGAAAATCAACCAATAAGTGGCTCTATTAAGCAACTCAATTAGATAAATTTGAACTGCATGCAAAGTTGCAAGCAGAAAAATACGAATTGTGAAATAAAGAAAGCCTCAAAAGCAAAATACTACACAACAAAGAAAAAACGAATAAAATCTGCAAATGTAATCAGAACAATGGGAACATGAAAAGGCAAATAGATAGAACTATCAAATGGAAAAGGGAAAGGGGAAAAGGGAAAGAAGAAGCAGTAGCAAAGAGAGAGAAGGTACTGCCGGCTGATATTATGTGCTTACTCTGTTGAAGATTAAGTGTGGCTTTGCTGATTGTCCTCTGCCGGATTAAGAGATAGGTAAGAAATTAGTTTTCTACAATGGAGAGAAAAGTCATGCCATCAGTTTCAATGGAGAGAGAGATCGTTTAATGAGGAAGATAGATAATCGTAAGGTGGCTCTTTTCTGGTGGAAGCGTGTGAAAAGGCGTCTTTTGGAGGGTTTATTAATCGAAACCGTTTTGTTTGTTCTATTTAGTAGAATACAAATAAAAGAAAAATTGTAAAAAAAGAGAGGAGAAAATAGATAAATATAAATGCTGGTCCACATCACCTTTTTTTAGCCCCTATTTTATAGATTTATATAGATTTTTGGCATGAATTAAAAGTGATATTTACCCTAATTTTTATTAGAGAACATACTTTTTTTTTGTCATTTTTCAGTTGGTTGATTAATAAAATTGTTAAAAAAGTAAGCATTCGTCATGTTACAAGACGTATAATATTATCATGATAATGTTTTGATGATATTTGTTAATTTAAAGGGTTAAATTAAATAATAGTTGGAACATCTGTAAAAAAATAGTTATCGTTTTTTTTTCGGTTAGAATAATTATCGCTCATAAGTTCGGCAAGTTATTTTAACGTTCCTGATGAAAAATATTTTCAATCACATCAAAGAACACATAGAAAAACATGTTGGTCCATAACTTTCTTTTAAATTTCATAATTTTTTTTCTTTTGCATTTGTTTTATGATATAATTTCTTCAAGGGACATGACATTTTATAGAAGGATGTAGAAGTCGAGTATTAGGATAGAAGATTAGTAGGTAGTCAAGCGTATTTTCCTTCTACACTAGTAGTATTAGTATTTTTGTAGTATTTTCTTATTCTTAGATTTCTTTTACTTCATATTGTTGCTTTTGCTTCGGCTATCTTATTATCTAGCTATTGTTACTACTTCCATTCTATTACTTTTATACTGCAGTATTACTTTTTTATAATTGATGTGATTTTTCTTTTCTTTAGCCGAGAGTCTATGAGAAACAGTCTCTCTACCTGAGCAAGATAGGGGTAAGGTCCACATAAAGACATGTAATTAAGTAAATAGAAGTGTCTTAACTCTAATATATTAAACTTTTAGATGAGATGTTCACACACTTCAACATGTTATCAGAGCAGACAGAGGTCATGGATTCGTGTCTCACCGCCACCTAATATAAAAAATAATTTTCGCATGCTTGGCTCAACAGAATCAAGCCCGTACATGAGTGGACGTGTTGAAAACATAATTAAATAAAAATGTGTTTTCACTAACGACTTACAATTTTAGATGATATGGTCACACACACTTCAACACATATTTCCCCATTTGTTGTTGTTGTTGTTAGAAGCAACATTGTAGAAAGTTATGAGTACCAAAGTGCTTAAAGAAATAATTGAAGAGGTGAAGTCGTAATTTTAGCTTTAAAAAAACGCCTTTTTGTTCGTTCCTCTCCATTATTCCCTGTACCTCAAATACGAGGTCCTCAATCAAATCTGCTGTATTTTCATGGCAGTATCAATATCACCCTCGTATTCAAATTCACCCCTAATTCTACCAACCCCATCAATTACCAAATCCCTTTTTTCCATTTACCCCCTTCACAGTCTCAAATTTCCATTTTCACCCCTCAAATCTCGGCCCTCAAAAATTTACCTTAAAAGAACAACCATTCTTGTTTGTGCAGCAGAAAATGGGAATAACAATACCGTTAGCTCAGATAAAGAGGTAAAGGAAAAAAGTGAAAGCGGTGGAAGTAATAATAGTAATGGAGGAAGGCCGAGATTGAATTTGAGATGGGTGGATCTGATATTGGACCCGGACCCGGATAATATTGTGGCAGTTGGATTAACGGGTCTGCTGACATGGGCTAGTGTAAGTATATTGTGGCAGCTGTTTGTTATAGCATTAGCTATTCTACTTGCTGCTCTTAAGTACTCTTTTATTGCTGCTCTTCTTATTTTTATCCTTATTACCCTTCTTTGATCACTAGTTTGTCCAAGTTATTTAGTATTCAGCCATTTGGGTACGTAATTCCCTTTTTGTGCACTAATTTTTAAGTGTAAAGATAATATATGAAATAGTATTTTCTTTTGTGTTGCTTGGACTCTGTAGATTAAATTGAAACTACATTGTATTGTTGTTTTGCACTTGTATTTGGGTTTGTTGTTGTATGTGTGCTGCCGCATTTTGTGAAAGAAATGCATGAACTGGAACAGGTTATGAGCAGTGACTTATATTCTTCTGATGCTTTCACCTTAGTATCTAATATTAGTACAACTAAGGTAAAAATGAATTGGTTGTGCAACTAAGGAATTAGTAGATTTAAGCTAAAACATAACCTCAACTCGATATAATAGTTCCATATCTAATTCCAAAATGCAACAGAAAGACCTATCTCTTGCTGAATTTAATTCAGTATGAAGTTCAGTGGTCATATAAACATGTTAACATATCAAATTAACAAGTGAGCAAAGGCTACCTAGAATAGTTTAGTAGGTAACCTTTTCTTTTACCCAAACCTTAAGGTCCTAACTTAGTAGGTAAATTTAATTCAGAATGATTTTGTCGACAAACCAGATTGACTAACGTAACTCCATCTTTAAGGAGGCTTTTTCCAAAATTCACTAACCAAGATAAGTTTTAGAGGCAAGAATAAAGCGAACGCAAAAATTACATTGTATTTGAAGAATCTCATTCACAGTAAATTCTTTTTCTTTTCAAAACCCCTTGAAATTTTAGAGATGAAATTCAATTATTTAAGAACAAACAAGGGGAGCATATGAGTTAGGATACATGCGATCCAAGACAATAACAAAAGCCATACAAATGTGAGGTTCAAAGCCTGGTTGTACCACCAAGCTAAAAACATCGTCGCTAATCAAAACGGTAGTGCGAGTAGTAGCGTTGGCTAATTTTCTTGATATATTGGCTACAATATGACCAGCAGAATTGGTTATGTTGCAATTTCGCCTACGAAATGAACCCTCCACTCTGTAATCGGGACGACTGACATTATTATTTTCTTCAGCAGCAGTAAAGACTTGAGCCTGGCATGAGTTAGTCGCAGTTGTTCGCATCATCATAAGCAGTGATAATGGGGGTTTTCTCATTACGAACAAAGGAGGAGATTTGTTTGGAGTGGATCTATCATCATCTTCTTCTTTCCCTCCACTATATGCATTCCATTCGTATTGTAATTGCATGCTCCTCAACTGTTAAATGTTCAAGATTAAGTATGATTATGTAATTCGTAATATAAGAAATTTTGAGATGATCATAGAACTGACTAATCCTAAGTCAAAGGGTCGAGAAACTCAATGTCACTACTATTTTTGAACAACTTCGAGGCAGGCTTTCGTTTCACACTATTACGGATATGAAAATAATGGTGAAAATCAAATTCAACTATTATGATTCCTAATACAAGAGTCAAAGTAGGGACAAGCATCTATAAAAAAGAAGAAGAAGAGGCATGCATCTATATGATCCCATAGACTTCTTTTAAGGATTCCAATTTGGAAAAAGAATTAATAGTCTCTATGTCTGTTGTATCAATAACGATAATAAGGATAACTTCTCCCAAAATAATATCTATGTTACCCTAAATGAGCTACAACAATGGTTAAAGTGCCTAACATAGCTAAGTTAAAGAAATAATTGAGCATACTATTATTAGACTGTTTGGCCAAGCTTCTCTAAAGCTAAAAGCATTTTTTTTTTTAAAAGTTGAAGTATTTGGCCAAACGTTTAGTAGAAAAAAAGATGCTTTTGAGTTTTGGAGAAGCAGAAAAAAGTAGCTTCTCTCCAAAAATACTTTTTTGAAAAGCACGTTTGAGAAAAATACACTTAGAAGCAGTTTTAAAAAACTTGGCCAAACACTAATTGCTGCTCAGAAGTGGTTTCAAATTAATTAGTCAAACACAAACTATTCTCACCAAAAGTACTTATGAAAAAAACGCTTATCAAAATAAACTGATTTTTGCAGGTCAAAAGGGCTATATGACGTTGTTAGGATCCTATATCCGCCTTTATGATCCTGACCTGTAAATGGACCTTTTCATTCGTGAAGTTGTACACCATGTCCGACTCTTCTCCCGTAATGGTACGTATTAATACTTCATCCGGTCCACAATAAGTGATTTTTTAGCCTTTTTTTTTGTGGTCCAAAATAAGTGATTTTTTCAGATTTCAAGAATAAATTAATTATTTTTTTCTACACTGCCCATTGGAGTAAATAGTGTAGGAGTATGTGTTACGAGTGTTTATATAAAGAGATAATAAATGTTAATATAGTCAATTTCATTGCTAATTAATGTTAAAAGATGAATTTCTTAATCTGTGTGAAAACAATCAAAAAATCACTTATTGTGAACCGGAAGTAGTACTGTTATTGGAGTAGATACACAAATCACCTTAAATCGGCGAGAATACAAAAAATTAAGGCATATATACATGTAATTAATACCTGAGGTCTCAATGTTAAGAGAGGTTTACCATGTGCATCCATGAGTACAAGTCCACCACCACCAGATCTTCCTCGGCCAGCACCAGCAGCAATGGAACAATTCTTTCTTCTGGTGTAGTTGTCTACCCGGAAAACTAAGCGGCCTACCTTATCAAACACCGTGAATCCATCTGTCCCTTGAAAACTCATACTCGATCTCTTCCACACTGTGAAGATAGACGCCGCGCCGGCAGCAGCCGGCGGCGGCCTACTTATTAAGCGACCTGCAGGAGCTGGAGGAAGAACACATGAATAATTATTTCATAATCAGGGGCAGAGTTAGAGTGTAGGAAGCGGCTTGGGAAGAAGCAGTAATTTTGATTCAAAGAAATTCATGTAATATGAACAAGTTATTAATTCGATATAATTCAAGAGGACTAAAATTTCGAACTTATAAGATTTAAATTCTGACTCTGGCTCTGTTCATAATCGTCGGAGACACGAGGTTTGCTTCGCTTTCTGTGATGATCTGCTGCTGGATGAATCTTAGACATGTATTCCAATGAAATAATTTAATTAGATGATGGTTAATTTCTCCCTTTCCCTTCCTCTTAATAACGTTAGAACCAATAAATACCTTAGAGATTATAATCGGATAATTATTGTTTAATATGATTAATTAATCTCTCTATTTGGTTTTGATCAATATGCATAGTGGAAGATGACGAGCCTTTGTCGCGTCCGTCTTCCTTGAATGGGTTTCAAACTTAGTACTACGCAAAAGATTAATTAAATAATTTTATCTATTAATTAACGGAAATGCTAAGAGATTAATATTGTATATATGTGGAAAGAGAGACTGTTCTTTCAACTTATCATGTTTGCTTCTCTATATTGTCTTTTTGTTTAAGTAACAATCAGGAATTGTTAATGGAGGGTAGTATTAATTAGTGGTTATTAACATGTTACACATCAGGATCAGTATGTCAGGTAGGGGCGGATTGCCTGTGTCCACTTACATTCCTCGTTACATAAAATAAAAATATTCCTAGTTGCTATTAATCAACTCGTAATCAGGACTCAGGAGTAGCCCACTTAGAAGAGTCATGTATATTTCAGTCGAAGAACAAAAAAAATCATATTTCTATACGCTGAAGGGCGGGCAGTTGAACACATATCCCCGAAAATTTTACTGTGTATAAATCAAATAGCATTACCTTTTATACATATACTATATTAAATAGGGGTGGATCCACAAAGAGTCTTACGGGTGCTGATAAACGGCCAAAAATACATATTTTTGGTGTATTTTTATCTCATAACTTGTGTGGTTACGATAGGTTACATGAGTTTTTGTAGTGAATTATGCTCATTATGTGCATTCTTATGTGTAGGAGCAAGTTAGATGAAAAATGAGCAAAAGAAGTTGATTCGGGACCAAAAGACAAAAGACGGACTTTGCTTGTTCACTCTCGCGTGCACACGAGAGAGTGAATGAGCTAGCTGAGGAAAAGCTTGAGAAAAAACAACGATTATGGCAAAAAGAAATGGAAGTGCACGAGAGACCTAGAAGGAAAAGAAAAAGAGAAGAACTTCGCTTGTTCACTCTCGCGTGCGCATGAGAGAGTGAACGAGTTATCCTATAAAGGCTATTTCAAAGTGGGTTTGTATTATTTCGCCCCATGTTAACCCTATCCCATATAAATAGTCTTTAAACTCACTTTTGAGGGAAGATGGGGACGTTCTTAGAAAGGATTATCGACCAAAGGAGGCAAGAACATACTAAGAGCAAGGCGGAGAATACTTTTACGAGTTTTTCACTTCTTTCTTCTTATTTTCATTATTGGTTATGAATTCTAGTATTGTAGTTTTGCATACTATTATGAATAACTAATTTGTTATCTAGGGTTTTGATGGAACCTTTTGTAGGATGAATTCTTATTACGTTTTTATATAATTGAGCCGTTCTCTTGATCCTCCTTATACATATTATGGAGAAAACCACTCATTGCAAAATTGTCAAAATATTCCCGAGAACGAGTTATGTGCACCAACTCAATCTTATGTGTGGAATATGTGTGATATGTGTGGTGGTCAAGATGATTATTTTTCTGATTATACTTGTATGTCTTATCCTTCCCCAACCCCTTATTATGATGGTTCTACTTTTTCTTGTGAGGTTAACAGGAACAAAGAACCCAGAGAAGCTGATCTGAAGGAGATCAAATATATGTTAAAGTATTTCATGAAATAAAGTAATGAGAAACAAGTGCAAATACAAAGGCTATGTGATACTATCCAAAGGCAAGAAGCAACTATTCATAACCTGGAGGCACAAGTGGGTTGCTTCTTGCCTTTGGTAAAAGAAACTCCCCGGTAGGCCAAACGTCAAAGCATTAACATCTCATGGGGTACATATTTTTCGGTGTACTTTCATCTCATAACTTGTGTGGTTACGGTAGGTTACATGAGTTTTTGTAGTGAATTATGCTCACTACGTGCATTCTTATGTGTAGGAGCATGTTGGGCAAAAAATGAGCAAAAGAAGTTGATTAAGGACCAAAAGACAAAAGAAGAACTTTGCTCGTTCTCTCTCGCGTGCACACGAGAGAGTGAACGAGTTAGCTGAGAAAAAGCTTGAGAAAAAATAACGTATTATGGCAAAAAGGCATGGAAGTGCACGAGAGACCTAGAAGGAAAAGAAAAAGAGAAGAACTTCGCTTGTTCACTCTCGCGTGCGCACGAGAGAATGAACGAGCTATCCTAAAAAGGCTATTTCAAAGTGGGCTTGTATTATTTCGCCCCATGCTAACCTTATCCCATATAAATAGTCTTTAAACTCACTTTTGAGGGGGGGAAGGGGGACGTTATTAGGGTAGAGGGGGACGTTCTTAGAGAGGATTATCGACCAAAGGAGGCAAGAACACACTAGGAGCAAGGCGGAGAATTCTTCTACGAGTTTTTCACTTCCTTCTTCCTATTTTCATTATTGGTTATGAATTCTAGTATTGTAGTTTTGCATACTATTATGAATAACTAATTTGTTATCTAGGGTTTTGATGGAACCTTTTGTAAGATGAATTCTTATTATGTTTTTATATAATTGAGTCGTTGGATTTCTCTATTTGTTCAACTACGTATTTATTGCTGTTGATTGAATGACCAACAATTGACTGTGCTTATTTAGTATGTATATTGCTCGAGAGAGTACACATTTAGGTAATTGTTGAACAACATCACTCCTAATATATGTGAGAGATCAATATGGAGGGTTTAAAGGCGGGATTAGAGATAACGAAACCTTGGTGCGATCGTAGTGAGCGATGAATTAGTGCCAGCTAGCGTAGTTCGAGAGAATACGTCTAGTAAATTGTGGTAGTTGCTCGAGAGAGAGCTACGACACCCAAAGTACTCACGATCGGTAGAGAATACTTAGGCGATATTGTAGAAGACGTAGCGGGAAGGATTCCGACAATTGGGGAAATCATAACTCTAGACCTCCTTAATCTTGTCTCCACCCCTTAGTATCTTTAGTTGTTAGTTCACTTCTTTAATTTGTTAGTTAATTAGTTTAAGATAAGAATCTTTGTATTTATAACTTAGGAATTGTTCGAGCTTGTCTTCTTAGTGATAGTCAACAGTTGTAGTTAAACCTTAGTTCTCTGTGGGATTTGACTCCGGACTTTTATACCGGATTATATTTGCAGCGACCGCTTATCCTTTTCGGACTAGTGTTGAGCGTGATCAGGTGCTTAAGCACCCATTGTCTTTGGCCAAACTTAATAAATTTATATAGGTAATTATAAAAAATTTTAGATAAGTATTGAGTGATCACCCATCACTAAATTCATTTTTCCTCTTCTTCTGATATTTTTATCGGTGGGAGCCCATAACTTTAAAATTTTGGATCCGCCACTTATGTTAAATCTTGAACGCTCTTAGAAAAATTCCTATTTTCGCCATTGAATACACCCATATGCACGTTGGTGGAGGAAAGAATGAAGAAGAGCTTTCTTTACCTAATAAATTAACCAATGAGCCAACAACCACCCTGAAGGCTAGGGTCCTGCTTTCATATTGTACCAACTCCAATTTGGATTTTATTATGTTAGGGAGAATTTTTTTTTCTGTTTGCATACTAGTTATGCGGAGATTATAATGCAATGATTGTTTATGCAAGAAGTAGCAATGAAAGGATTGTTATGCCCTTATTAATAATGAAGGATCGTTATACACGAATTACTTACTTTAAAAGGATATTTTTATTTTTAAATAGTTTAACGTAATCTTATTTATCCTTATAAATAATGGAGTAGATAAATTTTCACATAACTTGATGGAGGTACTATTTAATACTGCCAACCAAAAGCTTGATTACTTTTGCTTATGCCAACAAAGCAACCAAACACTATTGTCTATATGAGATTTTATATGATATCAATTGTTCCAATACCATCAACAACTCCTAAGAAAACGGCAAACAGAGAGCTGTGGGCGGCTTTCTCTACTTATAGGGAAGATCTGTTAACTGTTAGCTCCAAAATTCAAAGATTAATGAAGTAGCAACTAATGCAAAAACAACCAATAGGAAAGCAAGAATCATGCTTGTAATCCTCCAAGATACCAACAAATGAACTATATACAATTTGATTCCTGTATCAACAAAAAAATACAATTTGAAGTAGCAACTAATGCAAAAACAACCAATAGGAAAGCAAGAATCATGCTTGTAATCCTCCAAGATACCAACAAATGAACTATATACAATTTGATTCCTGTATCAACAAAAAAATATTAGACTCATCTTTATCCTATGACTCATCCTTTCTGCACATTTTCACTGAGTTATCTGTAAGAGCTTAGCTACCAAGAATCCTTCAGATCATTCTTATAGAGTCCACATAAGATCCTGATACTTGTTTCAACTTATTCGGAAATTTACTTTGATAATGACAGAAAACATGTCCAATTTCTGAGGTAGAGGCAATTAGAACAAAGTTCTCTCCATTCCCAACATCTATCTCATACAGCCCTGCAAAAACTTCTTGAAATTCAGCAATTACTTGCTTGTAAGATGACTGGTCTGAAGGAATCACATTTATGATTACAGCACCATCTTTGCTAAGCAATGTCTTTGCAGCCAACAACACCGACTTTTGCAAAAACTGTAGAGGAGGAGCACTCGTACCCATACTAGCATTGCTCGAGTCTAAATCAACCATGATCACATCAAACTTACCATGAAATTGGCCCAAACAATCACTCCCGTCCAAATCACAACAACCATGTAAACCATCATTTTCTACACTAGTCGCGAATTTTTCAATCATTTCTATCGCATCTCCAACACACACATGGACTAAGTCACCATGTACCAACCCGAAATATCTCCTTGCAACCTCCAAAACAACATGATCAATCTCAACACCCAAGACTAGAAAACCTAATTGGGAACTCAAAAAACCAAGAAGCGCCCCTCCTCCAACACCCAAACACAAGGCTTTTGGCTTTATCCCTTTTCCAATTTGCGCATCCAAATATGAAGCGATTACTGAAAGACCAGCTACCATTGGAGTCAAATAAGGATTAACTAGAATCCCATCATCAACTACCTCAAATTCAACGCCTTCCATATCAACAAAATCCACTTTCTTGGGACGGATTCTTATCTGAGTTTGTACCAAATTCGGCATTCTCTTGAATCTCAATCTCCTCCTAAACTCTCTATCCCCATTTTCCAATTCCAACTCCACATCTTCTACCAGCATTTCTCCAACACATTGTCCAACACATCTTTCCAATACCAGACTCCGAATTACCCCATCTTCATAGCTCAAGAACGGAATTTCAGGTATTTCAGGTAGCCCACCACCTGTTCGACGAAATGCCAATGTGGGTGTCAACTCAATCAACAACGGCAACAATTTTTCTTCAACAACAGATGAATCAGCTATACAATTGGAGAGTACTGGAGAATGATTATACGAAGTGGGGTGTGGCGAATTCGGTGAATTGCCGATGATTATGAGGCGAGAGAGATGAGAAAAAGTGAGGAGGAGTTGAAGATGACCTTGTTCTGTAGAAAAAATCCAGTCTGATTCGCGATTTATTGGAACTAACATTGCTGCAATTTGAGTCGGTTTTGAAGGGAGGGGTGAATCAAGAATTGAAATGCGGAGTTCTTGAGAATGGAAGTGATCGAGATGAAGTAAAGGGTTTGGGATTATGAAGGTAATGTAGCGGGATGGGACTATGGTTTTGAAGATAGTTGGATCCAGTTGCGACATTTTTGAGAAAATGGGAGGGAAGACGAAAGCTGCAATAATAGGAGAATGGGAATTTACCAGAATTCGTTGGGTTTAAATATTTTAGAGCAAAAGATCTCAGCCATTGATTAAAATTAATCTCAGCCGTTCACATCCGCTGCTTAGCCTTTTTAATATGGTGGTTAATTTCGTTAACCTAACTAATTCCTTCTTCACCAGACGGCGTCGTTCCTCATTGAAAATACTGCAACTGTGTCGTTCGCCCCTTTCTTTCCCTATTTTAACTGGGCTGGCTCGATCATAACATCTATATTTAGTGATGATTAAATTAAAGTAGACTCTAGAGTTGAATGGTGTTCACCCTTTTGTTTTCTAAATAGTCAATCCAAAATAATATATTTAACTTTGAGTAAATGAGAGAAAATCACTTAGATTATATTGTTCAAAACTAACTTTTGTGTAGAACTCAATTTGCTCTTTGTATTGATTAAAATAAGGCTTTTAACACATTTCGTCGGTTGATCAAAATAACTATGGCTGTTAGTCAAACATACAAAATATATAGATTAGTAAACATATGTATATTATACATCAATATACCAAAGAAACGTGTTATTTTCGACTATTATTTTGAGAAAGATCATACTGTATAAAAACCCCATTAAAATATGCATGGTCCATTTTAATTCTTTGATCAAAATGGTTTATGTGGTTGCACGATAATTGAATCGTAGGCAAGTGGCAAGTAATAAAACTTCTTTAAAAATACAAATTTGTGCCGATGAATCACAATATCAAAATTCAAACGAGATTGAGAATCGTGATTTTTAGTAGCATGAATTATAATTTGTAGAATATGATCTTGAGTTCTTATAGCGAAATTCCAAAAACCGTGGAGCTCGAAGTAGTAAAAACTAAAAGGTTGAACCCGTCAAATTAAAATTTAAAATCTACTATTGCTTGTGTGTACGGGTAAAATCGGGGGCAATGTTTTTTCCGACTCCCCAATAAGGAAATGAGAGGGAAGCATAGTCCGACATAACTACAAACAAGGTCGAAGGATCCCTCGTATCCGAACTCGGGAAGAGTGAACGATGCATCTGGGGTTGGACACGGCAAAACAACGAACCCGAGCCAAGTAAAATTTCGAGCCCACGGGAAAAGGAGGAAGTGTTGGGCATGACAAGTATGAAGCCGTAATATTCGCCCTCAACCAAATATTGCGGCACAAATCTCGTCCGATATCAACTACGGATCGATATTTACCGAAAAAGAAGATTTTTACCTTATTTAGACTTATATTAGGACTGAAATTCTCCTAATATATAAAGAGGAGAGTTGTTTTTTCATTTGAACACACTGTTGACATGCGTATCAAAGCAATAAAAGTTCATTTTTGTCTTCTAGCTATTATTCAAAGTGTTCTTAAGCCATTCTCTTCTTTAATCGTAACCGAGATCGAGGGTTCGGTCGAGGCCAAATTTCAGCGTTCAAATTGAGACCAGACTTGATTGTTGCATTACGATTGGGTTGATCATTTATTCTCTCTTTAATTTAATTACTTGTTGTTCTTAGATCATTCGTATTGAATTAAATCACGTGTCTTTTAAACCGCGTGCAAATTTAATTGTTACTCATTTTAAGAGTAAACAATTTGGCGCCCACCGTGGGGCTAAGAATAATAGTGGTGATTTGATACGATTCTCCATAACACACCCTGTTTTACGCTTGTTCTTTGAAGTTTAGATTTTAGGTTAACCTAAGGATGTCAAATTCTCAGTCTGCTCACTTGAATGTTGACGCCGAGTCAGGACACCAAGGCGAGAACAAAAATGTGGTACCTAGCAATGATGTGCACCTTGTTGATCCCAATGGTGTTCCAATCGCCGATCCGGCCGATGCTAACTCACAGGTTGCCATCAATGTCAATCTACCAACTGACCCAAAAATAACGTTCACGGGGCACCCCGACCATCGGCTCGAGAAGCACCCGAAGGTGAAGGTGATAGGTGAGGTTGCGATTGATTTTCGAAATCTTGCAAACTCAGCAATCGGCAATAGCGCAGTTACAAACCCAGAGTTACATCCCTAACATGGTCGAGCCCGAGCGGAGCAGGGAAAATACTCGAAGGAATGAACAAGTTGTCATGGAATCAGATGAATTCAGGCTCGGGGAAACTTTCAAGGTGATGAAGATGCTCGAAGCGTTGACAAAATGAGTGGAGTCTGGTGAGAAAAAAGATAGAGGCCAACGACAAGAAGGTGAAACTTATAACTCCAAGGTCGATAAGATCCCGGGAACACCCCCAATATTGAAGGGGTCAGACTACAAAAAGTTCATTCAGAAGATGTAACGACCCAGCTGATCATTTTAAGTATTATAACTCCGTTTGCCAATTTACTTCTCAAGTTATGCTTTACAGTTATTTTATGACTTATCGGGTTAGTTAGTTCGGGTCTGGAAGGATTTCAGAGTGAATTGGGACACTTGGTCTCATAATTGAAAACTTAAGTTGAAAAAGTTGACCGGATATTGACTTATGTGTAAATGACCCCGGATTTAAATTTTGATGGTTCCGTTAGTTTTGTTAGGTGATTTTGGACTTAGGAGCGTGTCCGGATTGTGATTTGAAGGTCTATAGTGGGGTTAGGCTTGAAATGACGAAAGTTGCATTTTTGAAAAGTTTGACCGGGGAGTTGACTTTTTGATATCGGGTTCGGAATTCGATTCTGAAAATTGGAATAGGTCTGTTATGTCATTTATGACTTGGGTGCAAAATTTGAGGTCGATCGGACGTGATATGATAGGTTCCGGCGTCGTTTGTAGAAATTTGAAATTTTAAAGTTCATTAGGCTTGAACTGGGGTATGATTCGTGATTTTAGCGTTGTTTGATGTGATTTGAAGACTCGACTAAGTTCGTATGATGTTTTGGGCCTTGATGGTATGTTTGGTTGAGGTCCCGAGGGCCTCGGGTGAATTTCGGATGGTTAACAGATCATTTTCGGACTTAGCATGTTGGCTGAAGACTGCTGGTGTGTTTCTTCTGGTTTCCTCTTACGCATTCACGAGAGGGGTCTCGCATTCGCAAAGGGTATCTGTGGGCTGAGGAATTTTGTTCTTCGCGTTCGTGAAGGAGAGGACGCAAACGCGAAGGTTTGGACTGAGAAAGCATCGCGAACGCGAGTAGGGCGATGCGTTCGCGAAGAAGAGAGGAGGCAGCTGGGGACCCCGTGCATTTGACCTTTGCGTTCGCGAAGGAAGGGGTCAACGAACGGTTAATTCGAGGGGCAGTCAGATTGTTCTACACGAACGTGAGGGTGAGGTCGCATTCGCGATGAAGTCATATCTGGGCAGAATTAAAAGTTCCAAAACGAGAGTTTTGAGTTCATAACACAAAATCGAATTGGGAGCTCGGTAGAAGACGATTTTTGGAGAGATTCTTACGTGGGTGTTTGGGGTAAGTGATTCTTATCCAGTTTTGGTTAATTTCCATGATTATGCCTTTGAATCCATCATTTAATGGGTGGATTAAGTTGAAAAATTTAGAAAACCCTCTTAGTTTAATTTGAAGATTTTAGGGCGAGTTGAGGTCGGATTTTGGTAAAATTGGTATTGTTAGACTCGTGGTGGAATAGGCTTTCGGATTTTATAACTTTTGTCGGGTTCCGAGACATGGGCCCCACAGATGATTTTTGAATTAAATTTTGGATTTTTATGGAAAATTTGTATTTTCATATGGAATTAATTCCAATAATTTTTATTAACTGAATCGGATTATTTGTGGCTAGATTTGAGGCGTTTGGAGGCCAATTCACGAGGCAAAGGCATAGAAGAATAAAAGAATTACACGGGTTGAGGTAAGTAACACTTCTAAATTTGGTTCTGAGGGTATGAGTCCCCGAATTGGTGTTATATAAATTATTTGAAGGTGACGCACATGATAGTTGATGAGCGTGTGGAGGTGCACCATTAAAATTGTGACTTGAATAAATTCTGTGAAGTTGTAAAAAATTAAAGAATCATGTTATTATCTGAACATTTCCCATGTGTTAGAGAAATTGAGCTGAGGCTCTTATTAAAGATCATGTTTAGGCTACGTGCCGATATTTTGGGGCTGTTAAATTAATTATTTTAAAAATATACATTTCACACTCAGTCATATTTATCCATTGTGAGGATATTTATGGGATCGAGCTGTGCATCGCAACAGGTCATATTGGCTTTATATATATTATTATTATTATTATATGGATCGGGATTGTCCGCCTGCAGCAGGCATTATACTTTACTATTATATGGATCGGGGCTTCCCGCCTGCAGCAGGCCTTATAGGCTTTATTATTATACGGATCAGGACTGCCCGCCTGCAGTAGGCCATACCGGTTTTATATCACGCTTGGGCTGAAGGAGCCCCTCCGGAGTCTGTACATACCCCAGTGAGCGTTGATGATTATATATTCGGGATGGACTTCCCAGCGCATGGACTTGCCTTACTTATTTATATTGTGATGAATTTCCCTGGACATGGACCTTGTACGTATCATTTACATTTTGGGATAAATTATCTCATGGCTGGATTGGCCTTATACGGTACCGAGTGACTAACTGTCAGTCGTGTGTATGTGTGTGTGTGTGTGTGTGTGTATATATATATATATATATATATATATATATATATATATATATACACACACACACACACACACATACATACTCCCGGTTGAGGAGGTGATAAACAGTACCGAGTGACCGAATGATTTGTGACCAGTATTACATGAGGTCTTTCCACTGAGATGTCATATTCCTCATATCATGCAATATTGATCTATTTAACTTGTACTGAGTTTAACTGTTAAACTTGAAAGCATGCCTACATTTCTGTACCATTATTTATATCGGATTATACCTGCGGAGCTCGTCACTACTTTCAGCCTAGAGGTTAGTCTTGTTACTTATTGAGTTGGTTGTACTCATACTAACTTTGCACCTCGTGTGCAGATCCAGGTACTTTCGGATACGACGACCGTTAGATCTAAAAGTGCTATCAGTTGGAGACTATCAAGGTAGCTGCCTGGAGTCCGCTGACCTTGACTCTCTTTCTTTCAGTTATTGTACTATTCTATACTTTCAGACATTGTTTTATCAGTGAGACTTTATGTTCATATTAGATTCTCATGTATTCAGTGACACCGAGTTTTGTGAGTGTTTATATATGTATTTGTGAGTTTTATTCCGCTGAATTTAAATATTTTGTTTTCAAACTTCAAAGATATGGTGGTTTATTGAGATTGTCGGCTTGCCTAGTATTGATATAGGTGCCATCACGACAGGTGAGATTTTGGGTCGTGACAAGTTGGTATCAGAGCCTAGGTTACATAGGTTTCACGAGTCATGAGCAGGTTTAGTAGAGTCTTGCGGATCGGTACGGAGATATCTTTACTTATCTTCGAGAGGCTGCCAAACCCTTAGGAAAATTTTACTTTCTTGTATTCTGACGTGTGAACTTGTTGATTCTGAAAAACTAAAATTCTGTTATTCTATTCTCTCACAGATGGTGAGAACACATACTACCGGATCAGACGGTCATCCACCAGTGCCACCAGTTAGGGCCGCGAGAGGCTGGGGGCATGGTAGAGGCCGGGGCCAAGGTAGAGGTCGAGATGTAGCTCGTACAGTAGCTGGAGCAGCACCACCAGTTGCTCCAGCTCAGGAGACGATTCCAGATGTAGTTGAGCCGGCGGGACCAGCTCAGGCACCAGCTGTGACCATTGAGATTCCAGGCCTACATGAGGCTTTGGCTCAGATATTGACAGTTTGCACTGGCCTTGCTCAGGTGGTTTCGGCTCAGGCCGCACCTGCCACTTCTCAGGCCAGGGGAGTACTCATACCCCTGTTGCCTGTACCCCAGATTAGGTAGTGCAGGGACTTTAGATACCGGGGGCACTACCAGTCCAGCCAGCTGTAGCTGCTCAAGCCCCGATAGTCCCCGTTATGGTAAATGATGAGCATATGAGACTTGAGGAATTTGGGAGGCTTCGACCCCCATCATTTAGTGGTGCTGAGTCAGAGGATGCTCAGGGTTTTCTAGATAAGTGCCAGCGGATGCTCAGGGTTTTTTGGATAAGTGCCAGCGGATGCTTACGAGATGGTGGGAGGCTTACGAGAGATGCAAGCCGGTTGGTGCAGGACCACTTTATGGCAGGAATTCTCCGTTCTCTTTTTGGAGAAGTTTGTACCGTAGTCTCACAGAGAGGAGCTGCGCAGACAGTTTGAGCAGTTATGTCAGGATGGCATGTCTGTGAAGCAGTACGAGATGAGATTCTCTGAGTTGGCTCGTCATGCAGTTTGGTTGGCTCCCACTGATAGGGAGAGGATTAGGAGGTTCATTGATGACCTCATGTATCAGCTGAGGTTGCTTATGACTAGAGAGAGGGTATCTGGTGCCACTTTTGATGAGGTGGTTGACATTGCTTGGAAGATAGAGGTGGTACGTAGTCAGGAGCGTGGTGAGAGGGAGGCCAAGAGGCCTCGAGGTTCTGGCAGTTCTGGTGGGGTACCTTCTAGAGGGCAGTCCTACTACAACATGGGTTGTCCTTACAGACCTACTTAGACGGGTCGTCCTGTTCACCGTGGTGTATCATCCAGCATGGTTCATACAGTTCTTATCAGGGTCAGTCATCTCTCAGTGTACTGCCAGCCCATAGTATTCCCCGTGCTCCTTTAGTTCAGGGATCATCTGTACCAGGTTCTTATGGTAGTTAATCTGGCTCTCGAGGTCTGCCTCAGAACTCGCCACCATTTTTTGAGAAGGATTGCTATGAGTGTGGAGAGCTGAGTCATGTGAGAAAATATTGTCCCCGCTTTTTGCGAGGTCCAGTTTAGCAGAGGAGTCAGGCTACTACTTCTGCACTAGTTGCTCCACCACCCGCCCAGCCAGCTCGGGGTGGGGCTCAGTCAGCTAGGGTCGCCCAAGAGGGGGAGGCCGATTAGGTGGTGGTCAGGCCCGATTCTATGCTTTTCCTGCCAGGCCAGATGCTGTTGCTTCAGATGTAGTGATCACAGGTATTGTCTCAGTGTGCCACATGGAGGCTTCTATATTATTTGACCCTGGTTCCATATATTCGTATGTTTCATCATATTTTGTTCATTATCTGGATATGACTCGTGAGTCCTTAGTTCCCTTATTTGTATATCTACGTCGGTGGATGCTATTATTGTGGATCGTGTATATCGGTCGTGTGTGGTAACTATTGGGGGACTGGAGACCAGAGTTGATCTCTTATTGCTCAGTATGGTTGATTTTGATGTAATCCTGAGTATGAATTGGTTGTCTCCATGTCATGCTATTCTGAACTGTCACGTAAAAATCATGACGCTGGCAATGCCGGGGTTGCCAAAGGTCGAATGAAGAGGTTCTCTAGATTATGTTCCCAGTAGGGTAATTTATTATTTGAAATCCCAACATATGGTGGGGAAGGGGTGTTTGTCATATTTGGACTTTGTGAGAAATGTTGATGCAGATACCCCTACTATTGATTTAGTACCGGTAGTGCGAGACTTTTCGGATGTATTTCCTGCAGACCTACTAGGTATGCCACCCAACAGGGATATTGATTTCGGTTTTGACTTGGTGTCGGGTACACAACCTATTTCTATTCCTCCGTATTGTATGACACCAGCTGAATTGAAAGAATTGAAAGAGCAAATTTAGGAACTCCTTGATAAGGGGTTTATTAGGCCCAATGTGTCACCTTGGGGTGCACCAGTTCTGTTTTGTGAAAAAGAAAGATGGTACTATGCGGATGTGTATCGATTATAGGCAACTGAACAATGTTACAATCAAGAACAAATATCCTTTGCCGCGTATTGATGACTTATTTGACTAGCTTGAGGGAGCGAGTGTATTCTCCAAAATTGATTTGAGATCCAGGTATCACTAGTTAAAAATTCGGGATTCGGATATTCTTAAACAGCATCCAGGACTCGTTATGGCCACTATGAATTCCTCGTGATGTCTTTTGGGACTAACCAACACCCCAACAACATTTATGCACTTGATGAATAGTTTGTTTCAGCCATATCTTGATTCGTTTGTCGTAGTATTTATTGATGATATCCTGGTGTACTCACGTATCCAGGAGGAGCATGCACAATACTTGGGTATTGTATTACAGAGGCTGAGAGAGGAGATATTGTATGCTAAATTCTCTAAGTGTGAGTTCTAGCTTAGTTCTGTGGCATTCTTGGGACACATAGTATCTAGTGAAGGGATTAAAGTGGATCCAAAGAAGATAGAGGCAGTTCAGAGTTGGCCCAAATCATCTTAAGTTACTGAGATTTAGAGTTTTCTCGACTTGGCCGCTTATTATCGTCACTTCATGGAGGGTTTCTCATCTATTGCATCGCTTATGACTAAATTGACTCAAAAAGGTGCTCCGTTCGGGTGGTCGGATGAGTGTGAAGAGTGCTTTCAAAAGCTCAAGACAGCTTTGACTACATCTCCAGTTCTAGTTTTGCCTATAGGTTCAGGGTCTTATACTGTGTAGTGTGACGCATCACGTATTCGTCTTGGCTCAGTGCTGATGTAAAAAGGTAGGGTGATTGCCTATGCGTCTAGACAGTTAAAGGTATATGAGAATAATTATCCGGTTCATGACCTTGAGTTAGCAGCTATTGTTCATGCCTTGAAGATTTGGCGACATTATTTGTACGGTGTCCATTGTGAGGTTTATACCGATCACCGGAGTCTACAATATTTGTTTAAACAAAAGGATCTTAATTTGTGACAATGAAGGTGGTTGAAGTTGCTTAAGGATTATGATATCACCATTCTCTATCATCCCGGAAAGGCCAATGTGGTGGCCGATGCCTTGAGTCGTAAGGCGGAGAGTTTGGGCAGCTTAGCATACTTACCGGTAGCAGAGAGGCCTTTAGCCTTGGATGTTCATGCCTTGGCTAACCAGTTTGTTAGATTGGATGTTTCCGAGCCTAACCGAGTTTTGGCTTGTGTGGTTTCTCAGTCTTCTCTTTATGATCGTATCAGAGAATATTAGTATGATGACCCTCATTTGCTTGTCCTTAAGGACACTGTTCATCACGGTGATGCCAAGGAAGTCACTATTGAGGATGACGGTGTGTTACGGATACATAGCAGGCTATGTGTGCCTAATGTAGATGGTTTGCATGAGTTGATTTTCCAGGAAGCTCACAGTTCGCGGTACTCCATTCATTGCAGGTGCCGCAAAGATGTATCAGGATTTGAGGTAGCACTATTAGTGGAGGCGAATGAAGAAAGATATAGTTGGGTTTGTAGCTCGGTGTTTAAATTGTCAACAGGTGAAGTACAAGCATCAGAGACCGAGAGGATTGCTTCAAAGACTTGAAATTTCGGAGTGGAAGTGGTAGTGTATTACCATAGACTTCGTAGTTGGGCTTACACGGACTTTGAGAAAGTTTCATGCTTTTTGGGTGATTGTAGATCGGTTGACCAAATCCGCGCATTTTATTTCAGTTGGTACTAATTATTCTTCGGCGCGGTTGGCTAAGATTTATATCCATGAGATTGTTCGCCTACACGGTGTGCCAGTGTCCATCATTTCAGATCAGGGCACGCAGTTTACATCACAATTTTGGAGAGCAGTGAAGCGAGAATTGGGCACATAGGTTCAGTTGAGTATAGTATTTTACCGTCAGACGGACGAACTATCTGAGCGCACTATTCAAATATTGGAGGATATGCTATGTGCTTGTGTCATTGATGTTGGGGGTTCTTGGGATCAATTTTTGCCACTCACGGAGTTTGCTTATAATAACAACTACCAATCGAGCATCCAGATGGCTCCGCATGAGTCTTTGTATGGGAGACGGTGCCGGTATCCAGTGGGTTGGTTTAAGCCGGGTAAGACTAGGCTATTGGGTACTGATTTGGTTCAGGATGCTTTGGAGAAGGTTAAATTGATTCAGGAGCGGCTTCGCATGGCGTAGTCTAGACAGAAGAGTTATGCTGACCGGAAGGTCCGTGATGTTGCTTACATGGTTGGGGAGAAGGTTCTACTCAAGATTTTACCCATGAAGGGTGCATTGAGGTTCGGGAAGAAGGGCAAGTTGAGTCCTCGGTATATTGGGCCTTTTGAGGTACTTAAGAAGATCGGAGAGGTGGCTTATGAACTTGCTTTGCCACCTAGTCTATCAGGTGTTCATCCAGTGTTCCATGTATCCATGATCCGAAAGTATGTCGGGGATCCGTCTCATATATTGGATTTCAGTACAGTGCATCTGGACAGTAATTTGACTTATGATGTGGAGTCGGTGGCTATTTTAGACCGACAGGTTTAAAAGTTGAGGTCAAAGACCAGAGCATCAGTGAATGTACAGTGGAGAGGCCAGCCAGTCGGAGAAGCTACTTGGGAGATTGAGCAGGAAATGGGGAGCAAATATCCACACCTATTTGAGACTCCAGATATGATTCTAAACCCGTTCGGAGGACGAACATTTGTTTAAGAGGGGGAGAATGTAACGACCCGGCCGGTCATTTTGAGTATTATAACCCCGTTCCCCCATTTACTGCTCAAGTTATGCTTTATAATTATTTTATGACTTACCGGGTTAGTTGGTTCGGGTCCAAAAGGATTTCGAAGTGAATTGGGACACTTAGTCTCAAAATAGAAAACTTAAGTTGAAAATGTTAACTGGATGTTGACTTATGTGTAAACGACCCCGGATTTAAATTTTGATGGGTCCGTTAGCTCCGTTGGGTGATTTTGGACTTAAGAGCGTGTCCAAATTGTGATTTGGAGGTTTATAGTGGAGTTAGGCTTGAAATGACGAAAGTTGCATTTTTGGAAAGTTTGAGTGGGGAGTTGACTTTTAGATATCAGGTTCGGAATCCGATTTTGGAAATTGGAATAGGTCCGTTATGTCATTTATGACTTGTGTGCAAAATTTGGGGTCGATCGCACGTGATATGATAGGTTCCGACGTCTTTTGTAGAAATTTGAAATTTGAAATTTCATTAGGCTTGAACTAGGGTATGATTCGTGGTTTTAGCATTGTTTGATGTGATTTTAAGACTCAAATAAGTTCGTATAATATTTTGGGACTTGATGGTATATTTGGTTGAGGTCCGGGGGGCCTCGGGTGAGTTTCGGGTGGTTAACGGATCATTTTCGGACTTGCATGTTGGCTGAAGACTACTAGTGTGTTTCATCTGGTTTCCTCTTACGCGTTCGCGAGAGGGGTCTCGTGTTTGCAAAGGTTATCTGTAGGCTGAGGAACTTTGTTCTTCGTGTTCGCGAAGGAGAGGACGTGAACGCGAACACGAAGGTTTGGACTGTGATAGCATCGCGAACGCGAGAAGGGCGACGTGTTCGCGAAGAAGAGAGGAGGCAGCTTGGGACCCCGTGCATTTGGTATTCGCGTTCGCGTAGGGATTGTCGCATTTGCGAAGGGAGGGGTCAGCAAAGCTTCGCATTCGCGAGGCTTGGGACGCGTTCGTGGAGAGTTAATTCGAGGGACAGCCAGATTGTTCTTCACGAACATGAGGATGTGGTCGCGTTCGCGATGAAGGCATATCTGGGCAGAATTAAAAGTTCCAAAACAGGGGTTTTGAGTTCATAACATAAAAACGAATTGGGAGCTCGGTAGAAGGCAATTTTTGGAGAGATTGTTGCGTGGGTGTTTGAGGTAAGTGATTCTTATCCAGTTTTGGTTAATTTCTATGATTATGCCTTTGAATCCATTATTTAATGGGTGAATAAAGTTGAAAAAGTTAGAAAACTCTCTTGGTTTAATTTGAAGATTTTAGGGTTGAGTTGAGGTCGAATTTTCGTAAAATTGGTATGGTTAGACTCGTGGTGGAATGGGCTTTCGGATTTTGTAACTTTTGTCAGGTTCTGAGACGTGGGCCCCACATGCAATTTTTGAGTTAAGTTTCAGATTTTTATGGAAAATTTGTATTTTCATATGGAATTAATTCCAATAATTTTTATTAACTAAATCAGATTATTTATGGGTAGATTTGAGGCGTTTGGAGGCCAATTCACGAGGCAAAGGCACAACAGAATAAAGAATTACACGGTTTGAGGTAAGTTACACTTCTACACTTGGTTCTGAGGGTATGAATCCCCGAATTGGTGTTATATAAATTGTTTGGAGGTGACACACACGATAGTTGATGAGCGTGTGGACGTGCACCATTGAAATTATGACTTGAATAAATTCTGTGAAGTTGTAAAAAAATTAAAGAATCATGTTATTATCTAAATATTTCCCACTTGTTAGAGAAATTGAGCTGAGGCTCTTATTAAAGATCATGTTTAGGTTACGTACCAATAGTTTGGGACCCATGGGGTCGTGTTGCTGTTAAATTAATTATTTTTAAAATGTACATTTCACACTCAATCATATTCATCCATTGTGAGAATATTTATGGGATCGAGCTGCGCGCCGCAGCAGGCCATACTGGCTTTATATATATTATTATTATATGGATCGGGGCTGCCCGTCTGCAGCAGGCCTTATAGGCTTTACTATTATATGGATCGGGGCTGCTCGCATGCAGAAGACCTTATAGGCTTTATTATTATACGGATCAAGACTGCCCGCCTGTAGTAGGCCATACCGGCTTTATATCACGCTTGGGCTGAAGGAGCCCCTCTGGAGTCTGTACACACCCCTAGTGAGCGTAGATGATTATATATTCGTGATGGACTTTCTAGAGCATGACTTGCCTTACTTATTTGTATTGTGATGAATTTCCCTGGACATGGACCTTGTCCGTATCATTTACATTTGGGGATAAATTATCCCATGGTTAGATTGGCCTTATACGGTATTGAGTGACTAACTGTCAGTTGATGTGTGTATATATATATACGGGATGGAATATCCCTGGGCTGGATTGGCCATAAACAGTACCGAGTGACCGAATGATGTGTGACCAGTATTACATGACGTTTTTCCACTGAGATGCCATATTCCTCATATCATACAGTATTGATCTATTTCACTTGTACTGAGTTTAACTATTGACCTTGAAAACATGCCTACATTTCCGTACCATTATTTATACTGGACTGTACCTGTGGAGCTCGTCACTATTTTCAGCCCAGAGGTTAGTCTTGTTACTTATTGAGCTAGTTGTACTCATACTAACTCTGCACCTCGTGTGCAGATCCAGGTACTTTCGGACACGACGACCGTTAGATCTAAGAGTGCTATCAGTTGGAGACTATCAAGGTAGCTTCCTGGAGTCCGCTGGCCTTGACTCTCTTTCTTTCAGTTATTGTTCTATTCTATACTTTCAGACATTGTTTATCAGTCAGACTTTGTATTCATATTAGATGCTTATGTCCTCAGTGACACCGGATTTTGGGAGTGTTTATATTTGTATTTGTGTGTTTTCTTCCGCTGAATTTAAATATTTTATTTTCAAACTTCAAAAATATGGTAGTTTATTGAGATTGTTGGCTTGCCTCGTATTGAGATAGGCGCCATCACGACATGTGAGATTTTGGGTTGTGACAGAAGCCTTTCCCTTGATCATGGCACCGAAGCCGATCCCGAAGAGGTTTCGAATGCCTGACATTCTCAAGTATAATGGGACCACGGATCCAAACGAGCATGTAACCTCCTATACATGCACAATCAAGGGGAATGACCTGGAAGATGACGAGATTGAGTCGGTGTTACTGAAATAATTTGGGAAAACCTTGTCCAAGGGAGCAATGATATGGTATCATAACTTGCCTCCAAATTTCATTGACTCATTTGCTATGCTTGTAGATGCTTTCGCAAAGGCCCATACCGGCGCCATCAAAGTCGAGACGAGGAAGTCAGACCTTTTTAAAGTCAAGCAGAGGGATAATGAGATGCTTAGGGAGTTCGTATCGAGATTCCAGATGGAACAAATGGATCCACCCCGGCCGCGAATGATTGGGCCATTTAGGCATTTACTCAAGGTCTCAACCCTCGAAGTTCCGTGGCTTCTCAGCAGTTAAAGCAAAACTTGGTGAAGTACCCGACGGTCACCTAGGCCGACGTTCACAACATGTATCAATTGGAGATCAGAGTCGAGGACGACCAACTCGGGCCCCCTTCGGGGTCTGTTTACCCTAATAGAACCAATGACAGTTCTAAGAGAATCATTAATCAATAGCCAAGGCCGGTCCGAGATCGATATCGTCCGTACGGTGCGGATCGAAGGGGAAACGGATCCGGGTGCCACCTGACAAGGAATGACAAGAGAAATAATCAATAACCGAGCAGTTGGGGTCTGATGAGCAAAACCAGGTTTGACAAGATGCTCAGGAATAAGGAAGCACCAAGATTATCAGAGTATAATTTCAACGTAGACGTTGCAAGTATAATGTCGGCCATAGGATGCATCAAAGAGACCAAGTGGCCCAGACCACTGCAGTCGATCCCGCCCAGAGAGATTATAGCTTGGTGTGTAAATACCAAGACAATCACGGTCATAGGACTGAAGATTGTCGACAGCTAAGATAAGAAGTAGCTTGATTGTTAAACAATGGGTACCTTCGGTAATTCCTAAGCAAACGAGCCAAAAATCACTTTAAAAATAGGGACGCCAACAAACAGGTCGAACAGGAGGAGCCCCAGCACGTGATCAGCATAATCATTGGGGGGTGGGGGGTGGGGGTGGATGTAGGGGTGGGCATCGGTCGGTTCAGTTTAATCGGTTTTCGGTTTTTCATTTGGTGCACCAATAACCGAACCAATATTAGTTCGGTTTTATCGGTTTTCCTTAGTTCGGTTCGGTCGATATTCGATTTGGTTCGGTCGGTTTGAGGGATTTTTGATTGAGCTTTTTCTACCAAAAAAAGGCCTTTAAATTTAGTTTTTTACAATTAGCTTTTTTTAAAAGTTAATTGGACATTTTCTCCAGTTAACTAGTTAAATACTAATACACCACAAACTCACAAAGATTAAAAAAGAATGAGGCCATACGTTCAACTTTCCTATGAAGCTCCTTGGAGCAACTTCAGTACATTTATAACTATGGATATTATTTCAAATATAAATTATTTTCATTTCGCCAAAATAAAAATTGGAAACTAAATACGTATCGTAAAATATGAATAGCAAGGAATACTACAGTAGAAAACAAAAGGCACAACTTAGTCTTTATAGATGCTTTTTGCTTTTTACTTAAATAGAAACCCTCTAAACTGGAACTAATCTTGAATGAGAAAATAGAAAAGGGATTTGGTAAACTGAAATCATAGTCTAAACTATACGTATATATATTAACGAAAGGGCTTGGTTTTGAAAAATGAGTTTTTGGACTTCAGACTTTAGCGTGTGGGTAAGCAAATTGGGCTAGAGATAGGTGAAGAAGAGCCCACCAAAACCTATGCACTAAAATTTTGGTTTATTGGTTTAACCAAAAATTGGGGCACAAAAACCAAAAATCCAACCGATCACCAAACTATTTTAAAATATAAACCACAAACCGAACCGAAAAAACTTAAATTATCGGTTCGGTTAGTTTTTCCGATTCGGTCGGTATTATGCCCACCCCTAGGTTGATTTCCCCCAAATGCCAATGATAAAATGCATTAAAGTTTCCTTCACAAGGTAAAACGCAACCGAGATTACGTCCTGGAAGGGGCCATCTCATTGAGCAACGAAGACGCCAAGGGAATCATCCCACCTCACAATGATGCACTGGTATATCTGTACTTATCAATAAATCTTGTGTTAAACATGTTCTGATTGATTCTGGAAGCATGGCCAACATTATCTGATCGAGGGTTGTTGAACAACTGGGGTTGCAGGACCAAATTGTACCGGCAGTCTAGGTATTGAACAGATTCAACATGGAATGTGAGACCTCGAAGGGTGAGATAACTTTATCGGTAAACACAGTCGGGACCACCCAAGAAACAAAATTCTACGTGATCGAAGGGGATATGAGGTGCAACGCCTTGTTGGAAAGGCCATGGGTTCACAACATGAGAGCGGTGCCTTCGACCTTACATCAAGCGCTGAAATTTCCCACGCCGGGAGGAGTCAAAATAGTCTACGAGGAATAGCCGACCACAAAGGAAATATTCGCTGTCAATGAAGTAATCCCAGTGCCCGCGGTTTTGACATAAAAAATCAGGGAACCTAAATAGAAATCAATGATCCCGGCCTCAACTGGGACGGAAAAACAAAAGGAGCACAAAGCGAATGATGAGGATGATTACGATGTCCCGAGATCTTTTATAGTACTCGATGACACCGACGCCACTAAGTCGATGATCGAGGAGTTCGAACAGGTTATACTGATCTAGCACCTATCGGATCGAAAGGTATACCTGGGCACGAGACTAACCCTTGAGCTCAGGAAAATAATTATTGATTTTCTTAAAGCTAATGCCGATTTGTTTGCCTGGTCCCATCTAGACATGAAATGGATCCCATCGGAGGTAACGACTAACAAATTGAGCTTGGATCCAAAGTTTAATCCGGTTAAGTAGAAGAGAAGGCCATAGTCCGAGGTCAAACACGCATTCATCAAGGACGAGGTATCGAAACTTCTGAAAATAGGTTCCATCCGAGATGTTGAATACTCGAATTGGTTATCTAACGTAGTATTCATACCTAAAAAAGGAAACAAACTTAGGATGTGTGTAGATTATAAGGATCTAAACAAGGTGTGTCTGAAGGACTCTTTCCCTTTGCATAACATCGATTGAATGATCGACGCGATGGTCGAACACGAGATACTGAGTTTTCTCGACACTTATTTCGAGTACAATCAAATTCGGATGGACCTGGGCGATCAAGAAAAGACTTCTTTCATAACCAAATTTGGCACCTACTGTTATAACGTAATCCCGTTCGGACTAAAGAACGCCGGTGCCACGTACCAACGCCTAGTTAATCAGATGTTCGAAGAACAAATAGAGAAATCAATGGAGGTCTAGATTGGCGATATGTTGGTTAAGTCCCTGCGAGTAGAGGACCATTTGAAACATTTGCAGGAAACCGTTGACATATTGAGGAAGTACAACATGAAGCTAAACTAGGAGAAGTGTGCATTCGGGGTCAGCTTGGGCAAGTTCCTCGGGTTTATGGTATCTAACGGGGGAATAGAGATAAACCCGGAAAAAATAAAGGCCATAAAAGACATCACCGTGATTGACAACATTAAAGCAGTACAAAGACTGACCAGGCGGATAGCCGTGTTGGGCCGGTTTATTTCGAGATCATCGGATAAGAGCCATCGATTTTTCTCACTATTGAAAAAGAAGAACAACTTCTCTTGGACCCCTAAATTCCAACAAGCTTTAGAAGAACTCAAGTGATACCTGCACACTCCGAAGGCGAACGAGCACAGCTTAACCTCTACTTGGCGGTAAGTGGTTTCCTGGTCCGGAAAGAAGAAGGTACATAATTTCCTATTTATTATGTTAGTAGAATCCTAGGCAATGCCGAAACAAGGTATCCACACTTAGAAAAATTAGCGCTCGCCTTATTAAGCGCTTCTAGGAAATTAAAACAGTACTTTCAATGCCACTCCATATGTGTTATGACCTCGTACCCACTGAGGAATGTCATGCATAAGCCCGAGCTCTCGGGTCGGTTGGCCAAATGGGCAGTAGAAATTAGCGGGTATGATATCGAGTAAAACCCCAGACCGCCATAAAGTCTCAAATTTTGGTGGACTTTGTGGCCTACTTTATGCCGGCCTTGGTCCCCGAGGTGAAAAAGGAATTACTGCTCACTTCGGGGATTAGCTCAGGGATCTAGACCCTATTCACGGACATTGCTTCCAACGCGAAAGGGTCTGGGCTTAGTATCGTATTAAAACCACCTATGCGTAACTTAATTAGGTAGTCTATTAGAACTGTAAAATTGACTGACAACGAATCCAAGTATGATGCTATGATTGCAGGTCTAGAACTGGATAAGAGCTTGGGGGCCGAAGTGATCGAGGCCAAATGTGAATCCCTCCTTATCGTAAACAAAGTTAACAGGACATTTGATGTAAAAGAGGAACATATGTGGAGGTACTTGGATATGTTGTAGGTGACCTTGCACCAATTCAAGGAATGGACTCTGCAGCACGTACCTCAGGATCAAAATAGCGAAGCCGATGCATTAGTTAACTTGGGGTTGTCTATCGACTCCGATGAATTTGACTCGGGGGTGGTGGTACAGTTGATGAACTCAGTGGTATAAGAAGGTCATGCCGAGGTGAATTCAACAAGCTTGACTTGGGACTAGAGAAACAAATATATAGACTACCTGAAGAAAGAAAAATTGCCATCAGACCCTAAGGAGACAAGAGCCCTACGCGCCAAAGCTGCCAGGTTCAGCTTGGTCGAGGGAAAATTATTGAGAAGATCCTTTTTCGGGCCACTAGCTAGGTGCTTGGGTCCGAGGGAGAATCACTATGCCATGAGAGAAGTACGCGAGGGCACCTTGGGAACCACTCAGGAGCAGAGTCCCTGGTTCGGAATTGATCAGAGCCGATTACTACTGGAACGAGATGGAGAAGGATGCGAAAGACTTTATACAAAAATTCAACGAGTGCCAAAGACACGTCTCGATGATTTATCAACCAGGAAAAATGCTTTACCTGGTCCTATCGCCATAGCTGTTTATGAAATGAGGGATGGACATCGTCGGTCCCCTTCCATGGACGCCCGATAAAACCCAATACATACTACTCATGACTGATTATTTCTCCAAGTGGGTCAAAGCTCAGACGTTCGAGAAGGTTCGGGAGAAAGAGGTCATCGACTTCATCTGGGATCACATAATATGTCGATTCAGGATATCGACCAAGATCATTTGCGACAGCGAACAAGCAGTTCATCGACAACAAGGTAAGTAAGTTTCTCGAAAACCACAAAATCAAAAAGATATTAGCAACACCTTACCACTCTAGTGGGAACGGACAAGCGGAGTCAATGAACAAAACTATACTCCAACACTTGAAGAAGATATTGACCAATTCGAAGGGAAAGTGGAAAGAAATCTTACCTGAAATCTTGTGGGCATACCAGACGACTTCGAAGTCAAGTACCAGTGCGACCCCGTTCTCTCTAGTCTACGGCACATAAGCCTTAATCCTGGTCGAGGTTGGGGAACCAAGCCTAAGGTTCCAGTATGCTACCTAGATATCAAATGGCGAGGCCATGACCATGAGTTTGGACTTATTGGATGAAAAAGGAGAAGCCGCCCTGGTCCGGTTGGTTTCCAAAAGCCACGAGTGGGGTGGTACTACAACCGAAGAAGTAACCTTCGACATTTATAAGTCGGGGACTTGGTGTTCAGGAAAGTAACACTATACACCAAGAATCCAAACGACAGAAAACTAGGCCCGAACTGGGAAGGTCCGTATAGAATTACTGGATTAACCAGGAAAGGTTCATATAAGCTCGAGTCAGGGAATAGTGTGCAGCTACTGAACAACTGGAATGTGGCACACTTAAAGCGGTACTATTGCTAAGGTACAGACACAATTCCCTTTGAAATTTGTTATACTATGGACTAACTTATGCAGGTACTCATCCGAGGGCAAATTTGACAATTAACTCTGAAAGCACGTGTTATACTCTTTTTTCCCTTGGACCAGTATTTCCCGAAATGGGTTTTACGGCAAGGTTTTTAATGAGGCAACAACAAAACGTGCTACCTTAGTTTCGAAGGCCTGCCTAAGGCCAGAGTTGGCGATCACCCATACTGGACCAAGAGTATTCGAGCCCTCACAAGTTCAATCTCAAATACTGGGGGCCATTACCCCCTAGTTAGGATCCTTAGAAGGTGTTACTATTTGATATTAAAAGCCAAGTCTCGATTATTAGGATTTTCAAATGGTCAAACGAGCTGTACCCGTGTAGCTCATTCATTCCAAGGCAGAGAGCTTATGCGTCTCTGATTATGTACTATACATGCAAAGTAATAACAAAAATTTGTCCTCTATGTTTTATCTCGTTGCATTTTCATCATCGATATATTCGTTGAGTCACTTAAAACAAATAACAAATCCTAAATTACGGGCCTCCCCGAGTCGGGAAGTGTTATCCAATAAAAAGATTGGATAACTCGGGCTATCGAATCTCTAAGGCACCAAACCTATTAGGCAGGGCCCGTATATGAAAGGTTACGTCCAACTTAATATGGCTCGGAGACGTCCAAGTCCGTACTTAGAAAGTAAGGTCCTTACATATGATCAAAACCTATTATAAGGTTGCCCTCGACAAAACACCGTCGTGTACGACTAAAACATTCATGTATCTTAAAAGTCTTCATTTTTTTCGAGTATTTCGAAGCCTAAGCAACTCAAAGTTATTATCGAAATCAGGCCTCATTCATGCTTCGGGGAACGAGTACTCTAGATTATGTCCAATTTTATGCTAATGCATTAAGGACAATCTTCAAATAAAAAGTTGCAAATAGGTATTAAAAAGTAAAAGACACTGTATAGCTGAAAGAAATTGGTTATATATTCCAAAAATATTTACAAATACACGATAAAACGACCTTAAAATAGACAAAAATAAATGTACAAACTAAAACAAAAAATAACCTAAGGCATCTCCGCTTAGTCTTCACCAGAGCCGACTCAGTATCGAAACCCTCATGCTCATATAGATCTTTATCTTCGTCCTCGAGCCTCTTGGCCTCAGGGATAGCCATTTTACGTACTCGACCTTTGTTATTAAGCGGGCCTCGGCTATTTCCATGTTGTTGTTATATTGGGCTAGCATCTTATCGACCTTGGAGAAATCGGTTAAAGCTACCTCTAACTTGGACTTCAACGTGGTATACTCCCGGCCGAGGTCGTCCAGTTCCGAAACAATCAAACCTTGCTGTGTTCAGAGCTTATCATTTAGTCGAGACCACATGCAGGCCTTGTCCTTTGTCACTTAGAGTTGGTCATTAACTGATGCCAACTCCTCTTTGGTAGCCTCCTTTTCTGAGGCCAGAAGGTCCATCCTGCTCCTCAACGCCTTGACCGAAGCTTTGAGCTCATCCATCTCGTCTCAAAGCTAGTCGATTGGGTCTATCTTCTCTTGGACCTGCGAGGTTGCGCCGTTATCTTTACACTTAACCTCTTATTTTTAATCTCAAATATCCTTACCTTCTCGGACAGTTCGACATGCTCTTGTTTCACAGACGAAGCCTCCCTTTGAGCTTTTTCCATCTCAACTTAGAGAATGGGGAGACCCTTAAGGGCCTCGTCTTTTTGCTCATTGAGAGCCTTATACTTGTTCTTCTGCAGGATTTGCTCCTTGAGTTCAAACTCAAGCTGGCTGACTTCTATCCGAGACCGATGGAAACTTTCATGATGAAGCACTGAAGCCTGAAAAATAAATCAATAAGCTAATTATATATGCTGAAGTTAAATGAGACAAACAAATGACACAAAGAAATGGAATCTTCCCCGGTTCAGTGCATATTAATCCACGTCCAATCCACACTCAATAGTGAGTGAAAACGATCATTGGAAGAATAGTACCCAACAAGAGTCGGGGTCGATTTTCACATGGAATTTAATATGGGTGTTAGGGTATACACTTGATGAGAGCAAATGAAATAACTAAATTACGCTTCCAAACAAGGGATTTTGTTTTCTACTTCTAAATTAACATTAACAATTATAAACTAATGAGAAGAAACTAGAAAGAGAGTGATTGTTTTTGTTGTTTTTACCAAGTAGTTAAAAAGCCTAGGGATGTGACCTTCACCTCGGTGTTCGCTAATGGGTTAAGTACGTTAACACTTGTTTTATTGATCGGGGTGTGTTATAGCTTTCACCTCTAAGTTACCCACTCAATACCTCTCGGTCATAGAGTGATTTTGTCCAATTTGGCTTTCTCATGCCCAAATGGGTATCACGATAAATAGTTGATATGAGCTCAAGTCGGGTTTTTCCTATCTCTAGTTTAAACCCTTTAATTAGGCTAGTCAAATCCTCAATTAGCCCAATTTCTTGTTAGCCAAGTTTTTCTAGACTAGGTTCCTCTTTTTCAAGTAAAGACCAAGTCATAAAGGCATGAATCAATATTTGCAATCATTAGTTCTAAAATTAAAGAATAAACAAGGCTAAATAATCAACACCCAATCATAAACAAGCATTAAATTAAATAGCCATAAGGTTTAAACACTAGGGTTGGGTCACAACCCTAATAAGAGTCTAGCTACTCATAGTAGAAAATGAGGAAAATAAAGAAGAAATACTAATTAAACTCATAATATAAAATTAAAATGATAAACTATGATGTTTTTATCCCAAAATGATCACAAATTTCCTAGAATGGAAAACTACAACGGCTAAAACTGCTAGAACTTCAAAACTTGACCTAAAAATGTGATTCTCGTCTATTTATAGTGGCCCAAAATTCGCTGACAAAAATGCCCCTTGAGAGGGTCTGCGGCCGAACAATTCTATGCGCGGTCCGCACATTGCTTGGTTTTGCAAGGAACTGGATTCTACAGCCGCACAATTTGGTCTGCGGCTGCAATGTAACTTCTGTGGCTGCACAATTTTTATGCGGTCCGCACTTTAGGCAAAGCTTTAGTCTTGGTCATTTGCACACTCTCTGAACTTTTTTGAATTCTTGTCAGTGTGGACCATGTTGTTCAGGCGCACAATTCATGTGCGGTCCGCACTTTTTCTTAAAGTCTGCTAGGCTTCTTCATCAGTTCTACAGTCCGCACTTGCTTCTACAGTCGCAGAAATACCTCTGCGGACCGCACTTCTTGCCTTGTGAGTCGGAACACTCATTTTTGAGAGGATTTCTTCATAAGAGCCCAAATTTACAACATTCCTGCAATTTGCACACTTTCATTAGTTTTGGGAATATAAATCGATACTTTCGGACTAAAACAAAGTAAAAAGGTACTAATAAGTGGTCAAAATCCACACTTATCAACTCCCCCAAACTCAAGTCTTTGCTTTTCCTCAAGCAAATAGATTAGTTCCCACCTCCTCAAAGTTAAAGGTCATTTCAGCGAGTCAATGGTGAGCCATTCATACTCAGTTGGGACCAACAATTACCCACACTACTCCTACACTACTCATGCATTATCTACAAGGTGGAAAGTCAAATTTTCATGCACATATTATTCTAATGTGACATTTGAGCTTCAATAATTGACTTTACTCATCAAGGACTCTTGTCCTATCATGTAGGTAATGGTGGACTCCAAACTCTTTCTTCTCTACCTTTCATTTTCCAAACTCACTTAAATAGTTAGCACTTAATCTTAAGATTTATGAAAGGTTCACTCTTCTCTCACAAGAGAATGTCACAAGTACGACTTCAAGTACAATAGGCTTGCCCCTCATGTAGATCACTACTAATGTAAACTCACTCGATTTGAAATTAATTAGGACTTATTTCGGGTTGTAATGAAGGCTTTTGGATTAGGGTATGATACAATATGGGTAAGTGGTTACACCTTTCCTTAAGCACTCCATATTTCCATTTCTCGGCTCATAATTACCAATTCTTAGAGGCATTTTATTTTTATTGGGGGTTAGAGAGACTTGACATCACTTTTTCTTGTACATATCATTCTTTTTTTCTCCATTTGATGCTTATGTTAAGGATATTTACCTCTTTTTGAATCCGTCAACCCTTCCTCTTATTATCTTTTTTTGGATTTTTCTTTTTGTTCCTTTTTGTTTCTTGCCTTCTCTTTTCATAGAGATCATTTATTTTCTCTTTTTATGCCTTGATACCCTTTTCAATTTCCTCATCTCTCCCCCAAAATTATGCTTTAAGCCACATATTTCACAAGAGTGTTAAGGAAAGTCCGGGTGCCAAGAGAGGATCACGACAAAACGGGTAAAGGCTTATAACATGGTTATCAAATGAGAAAGTTTAGAGGCTCAAAGGGGGTTGACTAGGGATAACGACATTGGTTTTCAATTGAAAGCTCAAACGGTCCAAGGAAAACCTACAATCATTTCTCAAACCAACAAAAACTTAGGATTTCGCCTTGAAGTATATTCGGGGCAAGTTCTAGACCATTCACACGGCTTGGACTAGCAACAATTCATCTCACCTGTCATGCAACTAGACCATAAAAGGGGATAAAGTCTAGAGCCTACAACAACCACATTCAAGTTTAAAGATCACTATAGTCCAATAAACCACTCGGTGATTGCCAAAGTCAACTCAAAGTCTCAAAGTCACAAACTAGAGCTATTTTGAGAATGACTTGATTAGGTCTTCTATTCATCATTACTACTATTATTATTATTATCTAAACACAAAAAATGGATTCGTTCCCTTAAGAAGATTGTCACGTCATCCATCGTTGGGACGAGTCACCCGGTTCATACAAAAACTATCTTTGAAAAGAACCGTGGCATTAAGAAAACTAAAGGTTTATTATCTACAAAAGCATAAAAAGAAGCTACTTAACAAAACAAGAACTAAAGTGAAAAAATAAAGAAGCTAATGAACAAAAACTACTAAAGATAGATAACTACAAATAAGAAAAGAAAGAGAATCATCAAATTATGACAGTCTAAATGTATCCAAAATGTGTCAATGTATCAAATAAAGTCCACCCCCGAAAAAAGTAAGAATTGTCCCCAATGCTCCACAAAATAAGAGTGAAAGAAGAGAGGGTGAAGAAAACTCCTTAAGGATACTTGGACATATCAGTGTCCCCAGCAATATCATCTCCCTCAGGATCAGCCAACTGTATCTCATCATAGTCAAATCTAGATATGGCAGGAGTGGTGAACATCGCACGCACTGCCTCAGCAATGTCGGCAGCAAGATTTGGCTCCTCAGACTAGCCAGCTGGTGATACCGGTGCAGATGGTGCTGATGGATATGAGACAGACTGGTGCGGGTCAAGTAGCATATCAACAAGTAGGTCCCCAGCTGTAGCAAGTCTCGTCACCTCCTTTCTGAGCTTGTCAACTAATTTCTTGCTTGCATGGGGCTTTCTCATCTTCTTCACTTCCTTTCCCAACTCCTCAATATCTGTCCGGTACTGCACCAAGGTATCCATGATCGTTTTTTGGTTGTTCAGAATTTTCTTGAGCATCTCATTAATGTCAGAGGAGGCCTGTGGTGCATGTGTAGTGGACTGCGCTGCAACAGAACTAGATAAGTCAGACAGCTTTGAAGTAGTTGTCTTCATCCCGTTGTTGAGGCTCGCCAATGTCTGGGAGACTTGCAGCGTAGATAATGTAGCTGTGGGCATGTGCACTGGCCTTAGAGCTGGAGCAGGGGCTGCCCTAGGGGTTGTGGTAGGAGTTGAGGATGATGGAAGAGGCATATCATCGGCACTGGAAGAGGGATCAGCAGAGGTGGATGGAAGGTCTGGTATCTCAGTAACTACCACTGCTGGCTCATCAGACTGGCCAGTGGTGGTAGAAGGCTGGATTTTCTTCTTTGGGTTGGTCTCATCCATCAGTGAATACCAGTCAAATGGCTTCTTCGGCTTCACCTTGGTGTCAAACGATCCCGACTCTACCTTTGCATCGGTGAGGTACTATATGATAGTGTTGGATAAGGGTAGTCCAAGCTAGTCTGTCTTGGTATCAAGGAAATATTGGCCGACATCACGACACCCATATTAATTGGGTACCCGGCCATGATGGAAGCAACAAGAACAACCCGAGGAATAGGAAGATGAGTCTCATTCTGGCTTGGATCCAGAGTGCTACAAACAAAGGTCTGCCACCCCTTCGCCTGAAGCTCAATGTGTTTCACTGAATGGGAACCCCAGTGGTAATCCATAGTGGTGGTGGCCCTGGTGGTGCTAAGATCTCAACCAGCCAAGGTCGGACTTCCTCTTTAATTGCACATTTCTCTAGATACTCCTTTGGCTCCACGTCCTCAAATCCCAAGTACGCGTTTAGCGTATGCTGATCAAACCTCATCTTGAGGTTGCATACTTTTGTCATCTTTGTCCCCCTATTTATGTGAACAATGTGCGGTCATAATGCTCTTCTTCCGTGGCACATAGAAATGTGCGGTCCATAGAATTTTGAACACTTAGCCATATTTTTGTCCACCTTTCTTATAAGTTACACTTATCCCTGTAGCACACTTCAAATCAAGTTAGAATATAAATAACACCTAACTACAAAAGAAAAAAGAAAAGAACATGGGTTGCCTCCCAAGAAGAGCCTGATTTAATGTCGGGGCACAACGCAAAATACCCTCAAGTGAAGTGAATGACCGCCACCACGTGGCTATCTCCAACCTTACCCAAGCAGTGCTTCACCCGGTGACCATTGACTCAGAATACTTCATTATATTTGTTCTTCAAGTCTAATTCACCAAAAGGTGTCACACCAACAATTTCAAATAGACCACTCTACTTGGATTTTAGCTTCCCGGGAAACATTCTCAACCTTGAGTTAAACAACAATACAAGATCGCCCACCTTGAACTATTTTTTCCAAATGTATTTGTCATGAAGATATTTCATCTTTTCTTTATATAAGGACGAACTCACATAAGCATGGTACCAGAACTGATCCAATTCTTTCAAATGTGAAACCCTCAAATTAGCGGCTACATCCCAATCAAGATTCAACTTCTTTAGAGCCCACATTGTCTTGTGCTCTAGTTCCACCGAATGATGTCAAGCTTTTCAGAATACCAACCAGTATGGTGACATTTCGATAGGTGTTTTGTAAGCCGTCCGATAAGCCCATAATGCATCATCAAGCTTCTTGGACCAATCCGTCCAATTAGTATTCACCGTTTTAGACAAAATATTGTTTATCTCCCAGTTGGAGACTTCCACTTTCCCACTAGCTTGTGGGTGATAGGGAGTCGTGACTTTGTGAGTAATACCATACTTTCCAAGTAAAGTGTCAAAATCCTTGTTGCAAAAGTGTGACCCCCATCGCTTATAATTGCACGTGGAGTACCAAACCTTGTGAAAATATTCTTCTTCAAGAAAGCCACTACACTTCTCGCCTAATTGTTGGGTAAAGAGCCTCAACCCATTTGGAAACATAATCCACCACGACCAAGATATAGGTGTTTCCATAAGAACTCACAAAAGGTCCCATGAAGTTAATGCCCCACACATCGAAAATATCAAACTCAAAAATGGTTGTGAGAGGCATTTCATTTTTCTTTGAGATTCCACCGGCACGTTGACATTCATCACATCTTTTCAGTAACTCACTAGCATCCTTGTAAATAGTGGGCCAATAGAACCACAACTAAGCACTTTGGCCGCCGTTCTTGCTCTACCATGATGACCACCATATGGCGAAGAATGGCAAGCCCCAAGAATATCTCCTTGTTCTTCTTCCAGTACACACCTTCTAATCACCCCATCCGTACAAATTCGGAAAAGGTATGGTTCATCCCAATAATAATCTTGACAATCTCTTTTTAGCTTCTTCCTTTGGCTTGAAAAGAACTCATCCGGAATGATTCCACACATAAGAAAATTTGCTAAGTCCACGAACCATGGCACCTCTTTCATTGAAATTGCCAAAAGTTTCTCATCAGGGAGAGCGTGTTTGATTTCAAGGCCATTATGCAGTCTTCCCTCCTCCTCCAAATGAGACAAGTGGTCCACCACTGGTTTTTACTACCTTTCCTATCTTGGATGTCAATATCAAATTCTTGTAACAAGATTACCCATCTCTTCAACCGGTCTTTGGAGTCCTTTTTGCTCATAAGATAACGAAGCGCTGCATGATCCAGGTGGGCAATAACTTTTGCACCCATCAAGTACGGGCAGAACTTCTCAATTGCAAACACAATAACAAGAAGCTCTTTCTCCATAACGGTATAGTTGACTTGGAGACTATTTATGGTCTTACTAGCATAGTATAACGTATGGAAAATCTTGTTGATATGTTTCCCTAAAATAACCCCAACCGCTACGTCACTTGCATCGCACATGAGTTCAAAAGGCACACTCCAATTTGAAGCGGTGATGATGGGAGTAGTTGTCAACTTGAGCTTCAACAATTCAAAAGCTCTCATGCAATCATCATTGAAATTAAACTTGGCATCCTTCTCAAGAAGCTTGCACAACAAGTTCACCACCTTGGAGAAATCTTTGATAAAGTGCCGGTAAAAATCCGTATGGACTAAGAAACTCCACACACCCTTCACCGAAGTTGGGGGTAGAAGCTTAGAAATCACCTCGATATTTGCCTTGCCAACTTCAATTCCATTCCTTGAGATTTTATGGCCAAGGACAATACCTTACTCAACCATGAAATGGAATTTCTCCCAATTGAGTACCAAATTGGTTTCTTCACATCTAGCCAACGCTTTGCGGATTTGCAAGACAATCATCAAAAGAATCCTCAAGCACCGAGAAGTCATCCATGAAAACTTCTAGGTAGTCCTCCACCATGTCCATGAAAATATCCATCATACACCTTTGAAAAGTCGCTGGTGCATTGCACAACCCAAATGTCATCCGCTTGAAAGCAAAAGTACCATAGGGATATGTAAATGTTGTTTTTTCTTGATCGTATGGAGCAATGAGAATTTAATTATAGCCCAAGTTATCCATCAAGAAAATAATAGAAAGCACGACCGGACAATCTATCAAGCATTTGATCTAAAAAAGAAGTGGAAAGTGATCATTCCTTGCGACTTTGTTGAGCTTATGATAATCCATACACACACTCCAACTGGTCACCGTTCTTGTAGGAATCAATTCACTCTTGTTATTGGTGACCACCATCATGTCTCCCTTCTTTGGGACACATTGAACCGGAGAAGTCCATGAACTATCGGAGATGGGTTAGACAACCCCGACATCCAACCACTTGATAATCTCCTTCTTGACAACTTCTTGCATAGCCTGATTGAGTCTTCTTTGATGTTTAATAGATGGTTTAGCGCCATCCTCCAACTTGATCTTATGCATGAAAAAGACGGGGCTTATACCCCGAATATCTGCCAAGGTCCAACCGATAGCCTTCTTCCTCTTTTGTAGCACCGCCAATGTGGAATCTACCTGCATATTAGTCAAACAAGAGGAAAGAATAACCGGTAAAGTAGAACAATAGCCATGAAATTCATACCCAAGATGTGGAGGCAATGGCTTCAACTCAAAGGTAGGTGGATTTTCAATAGAAGGCTTTGTAGGAGAAGTCTTACTATGTTCAAGATCCAAGGACAATTTCCGGGGTGTATATTTGTACAACCCGATTCCTTGCAAAGAGTTCACACACCCTATGAAGACATCCATCTCGTCATCATCAAAGTTGAGCAAGAAGGCCTCCAACATATCACCAACATTGATTGTATCACTTGTATCATCAACAATGACATTAGTCACCAAACCCACAAACAACATACCTCATTTCTATTTGGCTGCCGCATGGACTTACACACATGGAATACCACTTTTTTATCACCAATCCTGAAAGTGAGTTCTCTGGCTTCAACATCACAAAGGACCTTATCCATAGCAAGGAAATGTCTCCTAAGAATAATTGGCACCTCATAATAAACCTCACAATTTAGAATGACAAAATCCGCCGGAAGAATGAATTTATCAATCCGAACTAAAACATCTTTAATTATACCCAACAATATTTTCATGGTACGATCGGCCATTTTCAATCTCATAGAGGTGGGTCTTGGTTGCCCAATCCCTAAAGTTTTAAAAACCGAATAGGGCATCAAATTTATATTTGCCCTAAGATCACAAAAATCTTTAGAAAACTCGGCACTTCTAATTGTACAAGGAATCGTGAAAGCACCGAGATCCTCCAACTTAGGAGCCATTTAATGAACAATTGCACTCACTTGATGAGTGACTTTGATGGTCTCAAAATTCATTGACTTCTTCTTTGTCACAAGATCTTTCATAAACTTTGCATAACCAAGTATTTGTTCCAAAGCTTCTACCAATGGCACATTGATTGAAAGACTCTTCATCATTTGAATGAACTTCTTGAATTGATTCTCACCATTTGGCTTGGCAAGTCTTTGAGGGTATAGAGGTAGAGGCTTAGGAAATGGTGCCTTAGCCTTTTGCACTACCGACTCTGGTATGTCAATAATGTGTTCCCTAGACGGGTTCACCTCCTCTTAATTCTCTTCCATACTATCATCAATATCAATTCGAACTTCCTCATCAGGTTGAACAACATTGTTCGGGATCTCTTCTTATTTTATCACTTGATCATCATCAACAAGTCGCCTTCCACTTGAGGTGGGTGCATTCCCTCCTCTCCTACTTCTTGTGATAACCACCATAGCATGCCTCGTATTGTTACCACCCTTTGGGTTTACCACCGTGTCACTTGGTAGTGCCCCCTTAGGACGAGAATTTAAAGCTTGAGAGATTTGCCCCATTTGAACTTCTAGGTTGCGGATTAATGTGTTGTGTAAGGTAAGTGGAGCATCCGAATCAGCATTCTTTTCCATCATTTGCGAAACAAAAATAAAGAGCTGAGTTCAAAAGCAATGAGAAAATTCTTGCAGATTTTTAGGATGGACATATCATAAAAAGGTATGGTTGATGCTAAACATAAAAAAGATAGTAGTAGCTTCATTCCCAAAAGTCTGTTAGGGTAGCCTAAGAACTGTCCAAAATGAAGATTCATTCAAAGATTTCGAGAAATTGTAGAAATTTCACACATACTTTTAATACGTCTTATCTCATTGTTTGAAGAACTTGAACCATGGGAAGGATAAGGATGAGGATTTCTCGGTTGTTGATACATTGGGGGCCTTTGAAAACCTGACCCCCAATTGCCTTGATTATTACTCCATCCACCTTGATTGTTGCCTCCCCAATTATTCGGTTGTTTCCGCTCTAATTTTCTTAATTGTTGTTGTTATTCCAATTCCCTTGATTGTTAGAATTTCAATTTTCATGATTGTTTTGTGGTCGCCATTGTTTTTGGTTTAGGCCTTGGAAGTTGTTTCTTTTCCCTTGAAAATTATTCACATATTGCACTTTCTCCTTTTGTTCATTATAAGAATCATCTTGCTCAAAACCACCACCATCTTGCACATAGTTCTCCCTTTGAATTTGCACTTATGGACCCTTGGTCATCCTCTTGTTCACCAACACATTCACTCCCTCCATAACATTAACTTACTTAGGATCTTGAACTTGATTTAGTTGGGCCTTTGCTAGCTGAGTCATGGTAGTGGTCAATTCGGCAATGGCTTTCCCATGGTCTTGTAATTCTTTGTGAAGGTGGATCATATTCGAATCACCTTGTGGAACATTTCCCGGGATTGCCAAGCCGACGGTGTTTCCGCCATCTCATCCAAGATTTCACATGCCTCCGCATAAGGCGTAGTCATAAAGTTCCCACCGGCTAGTTGATTCACTACACATTGGGCGATTGTGTTAATCCCACGATAAAAGATTTGTTGTATCATGTTTTCCGTCATATCGTTGTTGGGACATTCCTTAACCATTGTTCTATAGCGCTCCCATATCTCGTGTAGTGGTTCATTCGGCTCTTTCTTGAATGTCAAGATCTCATCTTAAAGTGTAGCCATGTGCCCGGGAGAGAAAAACTTAGCAATGAACTTTTCCGCCAACTCATCCCAAGTGTGAATTGAATAGTTCGAAAATCGTTCCAACCAATCTAAAGCTTTCCCCCATAGAGACAAGGGAAAAAAGCCTTAGCCTCAATGCATCCTTGGAAATATTAGTTTGCTTTCTCCCCCAACATATATCCACAAAGCCCTTCAAATATTTATAAGCATTTTGAGTTGTAGCACCGGTAAAGAAACCCCGTTGCTCAGGCAAAGTGAGCATCACATTGGTGATTTGGAAGCTGCCTACCCTAATACTGGGAGGGACTATTTGACTAGAATAACCTTCGTTAGGCAATATCCGGTGTGGAGCCTCTCATGGTGGAGCTGGGGTTGGAACGGGCACATTGTCATGAGGTACCCGACCTCTCCGATTGGCTTGTGGCTCTTGAGGTACCTCCTCTACTTGTTCTTCCTCATCGTCCAATTCCCCCAAAGGAAACTTTTCAAGCTCATTGTTCACCATGGTTGTACCTAAAAATTCTTAACGAATTAGTAACACTGAAGGAAAAAAAGATATTCCAAACACACACTCATAGCTAACACCATTTTAACTACCCGATAACGATGCCAAATATTGATCAACGTCCGATCCGCAAATAATAGTGAGTGGAAACGGTCGTTGGAAGAATAGTACCCAACAAGAGTCGGGGTCGATTTTCACATGGAGTTTAATATGGGTGTTAGGGTATACACTCAATGAGAGCAAATGAAATAACTAAATTGTGCTTCCAAACAAGGGATTTTGTTTTCTACTTCTAAATTAACACTAACAATTATAAACTAATAAGAAGAAACTAGAAAGTGAGTGAATATTTTTGTTTGTTTTAACAAGTGGTTAAAAAGCCTAGGGATGTGACCTTCACCTCAGTGTTCGCCTAATGGTTTAAGTATGTTAACACTTGTTTTATTGATCGGGATATATTATAGCTCTCAATTCTAAGTTACCCACTCAATACCTCTTGGTTATAGAGTGATTTTTGCCCAATTTGGGTTTCTTAAGCCCAAATGGGTATCATGCTAAATAGTTGATATGAGCTTAAGTCGGGTTTTTCCTATATTTAGTTCAAACCCTTTAATTAGGCTAGTCAAATCCTCAATTATTCCAATTTCTTTTTAGCCAAGTTTTCCTAGACTAAGTCCCTCTTTCTCAAGTAAAGACCAAGTCAAAAAGGCATGAATCAATGTTTGCAACCATTAATTCTAAAATTAAAGAATAAACAAGGCTAAATATTCAATACCCAATCATAAACAAGCATTAAATTAAATAGCCATAAGGTTTACACAATAGGGTTGGGTCACAACCCTAGTAAAAGTCTAGCTACTCATAGTAGAAAACGAAGAAAACAAAGAAAAAATACTAATTAAACTCATAATATAAAATTAAAATGATAAATTATGATATTTTTATCCCAAAATGATCATAAATTTCCTAAAATGGAAAACTACAACGGCTACAGCTGCTAGAACTTCAAAACTTGACCTAAAAATGTGATTCCCGTCTATTTATAGTGGCCCAAAATTCGCTGACAAAAATGCCCCTTGGGAGGTTCTGCGGCCGCACAATTCCATGTGTGGTCCGCACATTGCTTGTTCTTGCAAGGAGTTGGATTCTACAACTGCACAATTTGGTCTGCGGATGCAATGCAACTTCTACAGCCGCACAATTCTTGTGCGGTCCGCACTTCAGGCAAGGCTTCAGTCTTGGTCATTTGCACGCTCTCTGAACTTTTTTTAATTCTTGTCAGTGCGGACCATGTTCTGTAGCCGGACAATTCATGTGTGGTCCACACTTCTGCTTAAAGTTTGCTAGGCTTCTTCACCAGTTCTGCAGCCGCATAGGAAATTTTGCTGTCCGCACTTCTTGTGTGGTGCCCCCTTTTTGCCTTGTGAGTCGGAACACTCCTTTTTGAGTGGATTTCTTCATAAGAGCCCAAATTTTGAACATTCCTACAATTTTCACACTTTCAATAGTTTTGGGAATATAAATCGATACTTTCAGACTTAAACAAAAGTCAAAGGTTTAAGTGGTCAAAATCTACACTTATCACCTGTTGTACCTCGTTGAAGAGGCTCGGAGTGCTCATCTCGTTCATCTTCGCCTGATCCTCTTCAGTCACCAATCAGTGAAGATAGATGGCCACACTAACTAGTTCGGAAAACACCCGGATATCCGTCGAGATCGTAAACACGACCATTTTTTTGCGGTCGAGATCCACGCTTGGTGCAGGGAACTGCTTCATCAACTTCGGCCCGAGCTCCGCCTACCTGTTTCTGACGACATGTCTTTTTTCGGGATCTCCAGGTGACCAAACCCAGAGTAATCCTCTAAGACACCGATGTCCACAACATCAAAGAACAGGTTGAGGGCCCTGTCTGCAGCCTGTGCCGTCTTATTTGGCTTCTCCTTGGTAGCTTAAACCTTGTCAAATAAGGACTCTGTATGGGAAGGTGATTCCATGAGTTCAATGACACCGACAGCTTCCCTCGAAGCAAGGATAGCTTCCCGAGAGACTGTAGCCACTAGTTTTCTTTTTGGCTCCCGAGCTAACGAGAGGTCGGCCACTCGGTCACTTCCCCTAGTTGCCGCCCGCTCTTCTTCATCAATGGCCGGCCCATGGGCGATAGACTCTAGGTCGTCATCTTCAGGATAATCCCTAAATTGATGGAGGGAGTCGGGGTTCGGTACCTTGGCCTAGGTACTCTTCTATTGCTTTTTTGGGCCGGGATCACTACCATCTTCTTCTTGGATTCAGCGTTAGGGGAACTCAAAGACTTTTTCTTTCTTCTCTTCCTCTCCTCCTTCGCAACATCCTCATGCTGTCCCGAAGTAGAGAGTTTATCGGGTGAAGGTGGAGCCTTGTCCTCATCCAATGCCCAGAGCTCAGTGGTCTTGGGCAAACATATGAAAGAAAGAGAGGGATTATGAGAAAACAGTTGAATACGCAGGTAAGTTCAGTCGGGAAGGGCACTCACCATGAGAACGGGCCTCCCACTTGCCCTTTGAGAGCTTGTGCTATTCAAGCTCAAAATACGACATCTGTGTGCAGATCCCCTCAACCCATTATTTGAAGCGGGGAACTGCGTTGGGGACTCAGGCAACCGTTGTGCGATGATAGAAACATTCAATGAAAAATAAGAACAGAAATTCACAAGATATTCTAAATACTCGAGAAGGAAAGGAACTTACGGGCTAGGTTCCACTTTTCAGGGAACGACAGGAACTCGGAAGGAATGAGATCCTCGATTTTCACACGAACGAGTCTCCCCTGCCAGTCTCGATCCCTATCTTCTTCATTGCTCAAGAATGGACTTCGCCCGCCGAACGAGCTTGATTAGTCTTCAGAAGATTCGGGGACTGTAGAGACAAAGCAGCTGATCGATGGTGAATTGGGCTGCCTCAGTGTTATTAACAAAGTGGTGGAGTAGGATCACGATCCTCAAAAAGGATGAGTGAATATTCCCGAGGCATACCTCGTACCTTCTACAAAAATCGAGGACTATGGGGTCCACCGGGTTAAGTGTGAATGGGTATGTGCAAACGCTTAGATACCCCTTCACGTGTGTGGTGATGTCCTCATTAGGACCGGGGATGACCACTTCTTTGCCCTCCCATTTGCAGTCCTCCCGAATTGTAGGGAGCGTGTCCTAGGTGATGGAGTATATGTACATCCATACATCCTCGCCTCGATCATGTTTATTAGATGCTTTTTCGACCTTGAAGTCGTTTTCTATAGAACAACCTCCAGGGATGAAGTTCTTCAGGGGGGTTCCGGGAGCACTTCAGGTTTGGCTACCTCGGCATCTGTGGCTGTGTTAGAAGTTGAAGGGACGGTCTACTGGGGCATATATTTCAAAGTCTTCGCCATCGAGTTCTAGTAAATATGAAGATAAGGATGAAGGTTTGAAGGTCAAACTTGAAGATTTAAGGATGAAGTATGAAGATTTGAAGATGGGAAGATGATGATATGAATATATATAGAACAATGTATGAAGATTTGAAGGGGTTGAGGACAAGTGAAAGGTTCGGGGGTAAATTAAGGAGTTCTGGAATCGAAAAGTAAAAGAGTGAAAAAATGATTGAAGCTTTTATAGATTGGGGGTAATCAATGCGTGACGTTTCACATTCAAGGATGATCAACCGGCGACTGACACGTGTCCGAATCAGACCGACACGACTGACAGGATGTTTCACTGACCCATCGACTCGATTATACCGTACAGAAGAAGGAACCGATGTTAATTAATCGATTCCCGTCGATCGGATAAACCTGTTTTTTGAAAAACGAGGGGACTATCTGTGTATGGGTAAAATATGTGGCAATGTTTTCCTCGAATCCAATAAGGAAACGAGAGGGAAGCATGGTCCGACTCAACTACAAGCAATGCTGAAGGATCCCTCATATCATAACTCTGGAGGAGTGAATGATGCATCTGGGGCCGGGCACGACAAAACAACAAACTCGGGCCAAGTAAAGTTTTGAGACCACGAGAAAAGGAGTAACAGTTGGGCATGACATGTAGGGAGCCATAATATTCGCTCTCAACCGGATGGTATGACCCAAAAATCCAAATAGTCGTGATGGCACCTAACCCTACCTGCTAGGTAAGCCAACTAATAACAATTCAAATCAAATGCGGTTTACTAATAAATGTAATGAAAATATACTGATCTTCTATACAAAAATATTTTCGCAAGGACTGGTAGTACAAATCATGAACTTATAAGATTTAGAATTTACGAAACTGGTATAAAATAAATATATCATATGTTTGAAATATACATGAACATATTAAAAATTCTAAAGCTACCAAGAACAAGAGGAAGCTATGACCGAAACGCAAGTACATATTCAATACTAGCTCCCGCCATACACATCAACATCAACATCCAAAATCTGCACGCAATGTGCAAAAGTATAGTATGAGTACAACCGACCCCATGTACTCAATAAGTAACAAACCTAACCTTAGGTTGAAAGTAGTGACGAGCTTGGACAAAGGTCAGAGTCCAACATCAACAGCCAGGAACAAATGATAACAATATAATTAAAGCAATACAAGTAATAATTCAAAAATATAATGCTCAGCTCGTTCACAGTTTCAATACCAGCTCCCGCCATACACAGCAACATCAACATCCAAAATTTGCACGCAATGTGCAGAAGTGTAGTATGAGTACAACCGACCCTATGTACTCACTAAGTAACAAACCTCACCTTAGGTTGAAAGTAGTGACGAGCTTGGACAAAGGTTAGAGTCCAACACCAACAACCAGGAACAACTCATAACAATATAATTAAAGCAATACAAGTAATAACTCAAAAATAAAATGCTCAGCTCGTTCAAGGTTTCGAAAAAATAGAAATTATTTTCAAGTATAACAGTAAAATCCAAATCCTTTGCCAAAATGATGAAAATATGAGTAAATCTGAAAACTGTGATTTTTCCCAAAATCCTTCAATAACAGATAAGACGTTTCATTATCAAAAGGCATGAGGAAAGTACATCTCTATGCCCACATGTCAATGTGTATATGAAGTCACGAATGGCGCAATACCATACAACATGAGGAAAATACATCTCTATGCCTGTATGTCAAGTGTGCATGTCAAATGCAATGCAACGCAGTGATAAAACCATATGCATACTCTAAGAGTATAAATTCACTCACTCCTCACAGTCACTCAGTCCTCTCAATCACTCGGTCCTCACAGTCACTTAGTCCTCACAGTCACTCAGTCCTCACAGTCACTCAGTCCTCCCAATCACTCAGCACTCGCGCTCGGCACTCGCACTCAGTAGGTACCTACGCTCACTGCTGATAAGTCAGACTATGGAGGGGCGGATCCTGCCCAAGTGCTAATATAAGCCAATTATGGCATGAATCAATAAAGTATGTTGCAGCGTCCAACCTGATCCCATAAATATCCTCACAATCAGGCCCTCTGCCTTACCCCACCATCAATCTCTCCAGTATCTTGGCCTCACAAATCTCATTCCAATCGACCCAAACAATGATAATATGATGTGAGACAAAGAATATCAGATACTGAGATATGATATGCAATGAATGAGTATGACTAAGTATGTAATTAAAATTTAAACAAATAATTCAACAACAAAAATGACCTCAGTAGGTCCCAACATGATAAGCATATAGCCTAAACATGATTTCTAACGAGAACAACTCAGTTATTTTAACACATGGATATCGAAAAGATTATTTCACTACATTATTCCACGAAATCGACTGAGTCACAATTTTTACGGTGCACGCCCACATGCCCGTCACCTCAGCACCAAATACATAACACGTATATTCAGGGGTCCATACCCTCAATACCAAGTTTAGACGTGTTACTTACCTCAATCCATGCAAATCTCTATTCTAATAAGCCCTTGCCTCACGAATTGGACTCTGAATGCCCCGAATCTAGCCACAAACAATTCAATACAATCAACACAAGCTATAGGAACCAATTCCATATGAAACATGCTAAGTTCTTAATCACAGTCAAAAAGTCAACTCAAAAGTCAATACTGGGGCCCATATCTCGGAATCTGACAAAAGTTACAAAATTCGAACACCCATTCAACCACGAGTCTAATCATACCAAATTTACCAAATTCCGATACCAAATCAATGTTCAAAACTTGGAAATTCGTTTTATAAAATTATAGATAATTCCTCCGATTTCTTTTTCAAAATCAATAATCAAACGCCAAAAATGAAGATTAATTCATTAAATATAATCACAAGAAAGTCAAGAATTCTTACCCCAATCCATGTGGTGAAATTCCTTTCCAAAGTCGCCCAAACCGAGCTCTAAAATCCAAATATGTGAATAATACGTCCAACCTTTGAAATATAGAATCTGCCCAGCACTGTTCGCATCTGCGATCAAATGAGCCATTTCTATAGTTTCGCTTCTGCGATGTGGTGTCCTCTTCTGCGGAGTTAGCTGGATAAATGGCCCTCGCACATATGGAAAAATATCCGCTTATGCGACATCACAAGTGCCATATTTAATCGCGCATCTGTGCAATTGTCCACTACTGCGATTATGGTCTCGCTTTTGCGCGCACGCAGGTGTGCTTCTTACACCACATCTTCGATTGTTCCCCAACCTAGCTTCTTCGCAGGTGCGCAAATTACCTCGCTTCTGCGACCACCGCACTTAGGCAAAACCAGCCGCAGGGGCGATCACAGCAGATCCCGCCACAAACCATACTTAACCAAAAATTTTCAAAATAATCCTAATCATGTCCGAAACTCTTCCGAGCCCCTAGGAATCCCATCCGATATACCAACAAGTACCGAAACATAATACGGACCTACTCGAGGTGTAACGACCCGACCGATTATTTTGAGATCTAGCACGTTATTCAGCGGTTTGAGACCTAGATAAGCTCCACTTCAGGTATTATGACTTGTACGATTGGTCGGAATTTAATTTCAGAAAGTGCGGAGTTGATTTGGAAAGAAAAATCTAATTTTAGAAGCCCTAAGTTGGAGAAATTGACTAAAGTATGCTTTTTGAGTAAACGATCCCAGAATCGGGATTTGAAGGTTCTAACAGGTTCGTATGATTGTTTTGGACTTAGGCGTATGTTCGGATCGAGTTTTGGATGACCCAGGAGCGTTTCAACGCCAAATGTGGAAGGTTGATGTTTTGGAAGAATTTCATAAATTTGAGTTGAAGCGCATTTCAATGATATTAACGTCCGTTTGGGATTCCGAGTCTAGGAATAGCTCCGTATGATGATTCCGGTTTTAGAAGCGCGTCTGGAAGTAGATTTGGAGGTCTGTAGGCCATTTGGGGGTCATTTGGGCGAAAGTTGGAAATTTGGATAATTGTAAGAAGTTTGATCGGGAGTGAAATTTTTGATATCGGGGTCGGATTCCGATTTCGTAAGTTGGAATAGGTCCGTAATGTCGAATGTGACTTGTGTGCTAAAATAGAGGTCAATCAGACGTGATTTGATAGGTTTCGGCATTGATTGTAGAAGTTTGAAGTTTCAAAGTTCATTAAACTTGAATTGGGGTGCGATTCATGATTTTGATGTTGTTTGATGTGATTTGAGGCCTCGGGCAGGTTCGTGTTATTTTATTGGACTGGTTGGCGTGATTGGACGGTGTCCCGGGGGCCTCGGGTGAGTTTCAGATGCTTAACGGATCGATTTTTGGACTAAGTAAAATGCTGATGCAGTTGATACCTGGTGCAATCGCACCTGCGTGAAAAGGGCCGCAGGTGCGAGCCACGAGCCACAGAAGCGAGAACTGGAGGGCAGCCGAGAAACCGCAGATGCGGAAGATTGGGCACACTTGCGTGAGCGCAGGTGCGGCTAGGCTCGCAGAAGCGACCCTCCTTGTCCGTAGATGCGGAGCCTGGCCAGGTGAGGGAAAGGTGCACCTGCAAGGCATTTGCCGCAGTTGCGGCCCAAAGTATTACAGGTGCGAAAGTTGCTGGGCAGTGAGGTTTTATAAAATGGGGTTTTGGCTAATTTTCACTTCATTTCGTCCATGAGAGCTGATGTTGGAGTACGTTTAGAGTGCCATCTTCATCAACTATAATGGGGTAAGTGATTTCTTCACATTGTGAGTTAAATACATAGTTTTTACATGGATTCAAGCATGAAAATTTGTAGAAATTTGGGATTTTAAAGAAAAACCTAGAAATTGGTATTCTTGGATTTTGATCACGAATTTGGGTATGAAATTGAGAATAAATTATATATTGAAGTTCATAGTGCTATCGGTAGTGTTTGTATTCGAAATGTTTTGGAATTCGGGCACGTGGGTCTGGGTGTTGCTTTATCGAGTTTTCGAGCAGAGTTGAAAATTATTATAAATTGATTAATTATGAGTATTAGATTACATTTTGATTGGGTTGCATCTTAATTGACTAGTTTTGGAGCGACAAGCATCGATTTGAGGTGTTAGAGGGCTTTGGAGCCAGTTATGGAACTTCAGAGCGAGGTAAGTCTCCTGTCTAACTCTGTGAGGGGGAAACTACCCCCTAGGTGTTGTAATTGATATTTGCTACTTATTGAGGGGGCTATGTATACACGATGTGACGAGAGTCCGTACGTAGCTATATTCATGTTATTGTCCGGTAGACTCAGGTTCATACCATGCTATAACTATACTATTTGAGTTGTCTCTTGCCTATTAGGTTCCTTATTACATGTTAAAATTTGAGACTAGACTTGTGTAGAGCGGTAGACTCGTTATTGTAGAGATCGGATGAACTTTATGACTTTCCACGGAATAATTGTACTCCTCTTACGAATTCCCCCCACGTTACGCATTCTCATCGAAGGGCTTTCCCCAAAGCTTTCCTAAAACTTACCTGTCCCTTTGTGAGTGGGGTCAAGGACCCGTCAAATCTTTCTTATTCTCATGGGAGCGGGCCGTTCGCCACGGACCGATAGATACATCTATGGTTCGTGCCGTTCGAACCTCGACAGTGCGCACACTTTATGGGATCGGGCCGTTCACCTCGGTAGGATTATGTACCACACTCTTATGGGAGTGGGCCGTTCTCCTCGGCAATATATATAATAGATGTATCTATGGTTATATACCAGATTATGATGGGATCGGGCCGTACGCCTCGGCATTTCTGTAAAAATCCTTCTAGGGAATCGTGCGTATTAATTGTACAAAGGGCCAGTGTATCTGGGAGTTTTTCCTGATTTGAATTATGGCGACCCATCTGGTGAGGTCCATTATATATATATATATATATATATATATATATGTGTGTGTGTGTGTGTGTGTGTGTGTGTGGTGTGTGTGTACTCCGGGGTAGGATGTGACTGCTAATCGAGAGTTGAGTTTATTGTTGAGAGGAAGATTGTATCACATATTTATATTTGTTTAATTCGCGTATTTATTATGCCTCATATCTGTTTTACTTCTTATTGTATTTGCCTTATTGGACCACTAGTAAGCGTCGACGTCGACCCTTCGTCACTACTTCTCTGGGGTTAGGTTAGATACTTACTGGGTACACGTTGCTTACGTACTCATACCACACTTGCTGCACATTTTTGTGCAGGTACATATTTGTCTAGAGGCCATGTAAGAGCAGAGGCGTGTATACATGCAGGGACCTAAGTGAGCTGCATTCCATTTGTCGACCCGCAGCCAGCAGAGTCTCCTTCAGAGTATTTACATTTTCCTATCCAATTTGTATTCTGGACAACTGTTGTATTTTATTTTACATTCCTAGTTAATGCTCATGCACTTGTGACACCGGGTTTTGGGATGATTATGGGTTGTTATGTATTGAATTTGTTAAAAGTATTATTATTTACTCTGTAAATCCCCATTCTTTACAATTTAAATTGAAGGAAAAATATGATTTCAAAAATAATGAAATGAGAACCCAATTAAGAAATTATTGTTGGTTTGCCTGACAGTGGTGTCCGGCGCCATCACGACCTTTATGAATTTTGGGTCGTGATAGCTTGGTATCAGAGCACTAGGTTCACTTAGGTCTCACGGGTCATGAGCGAGTCTAATAGAGTCTTGCGAATCAGTATAAAGACGTCTGTACTTATCTTCGAGAGGCTATAGGACTGTTAGGAGCACGCCCCTTCTTGATTCCTCATCGTGCGATTTGATTCCTTAGAGGCTTATGCCTTCATTTCCCTCATATTCGATCTTATGCGACGAGAAGCACTTGGTATAAATTTGGGATCGAGGAATTGTAATGGTACTACAGATGTGGTGCAAGATGTTTCTCCCCGCGTATTTGATTGGGCTATTACTGTCACCTTGCGGAAGGTTGTCCTGTCGTTTCAGCTCAACATCATTATTTCCTATGGTTTTGAGATTTGGCATTAATTGTTATGACGATTCGTGCGTTGTTATCGCACCGTGTTTGTGTAATGGTAGGACGCTTGCCTATGCGTCGAGGCAGCGAATAACTTGAAATGAGGTTTTACTCAGTGCATGATTCAGAGATTCAGTATTTTATTTCTGGAGAAGGAAAGGCAATCAGACTAAGAATGTTCAGGTTTGGATTGATGAAGTGACGAGACTTGATATTTTTGATCATGGTGGAATTTTCATCTGTGATGTGGTGTCGTCGTCTGTGTTGAACGTGTTAAGCTCGCCGGTGTTATGGTCTTTTTCAAATTGCGTTTGGGCAGGATGTTGTGAAATGGCTCCTGTGACGCGGTTGTCAGAGATAACGGAGTATAGCGGTTTCAGAATCGAAGGGGTATTTCTAATGTTGATGGCTCGAGAAGGATGATCTTCTAGGAGGCTTGGGGTTGGTGGCAATTTATTAGCTCAAGCATTACTGATATGGATTTTTATTTAAGGCAACAACTGGGCAGCGAAAGATGAGGAAGGGCATGTGGGAGGTGTCTTGTGGTGGTTAAACCTCTAGAAGGCCAAGTGTAAGAAAACTGAAGTCGAGTATTACTTAAAGGAGGAGAGTTTCACCAAAGTAGGAGAGTGGTAGAGTAACATATGGGTTCCGTGGTAGGATAGCCACACGCCTTGAGGGAAGCTTAGAGTAATTTGGGAATCGTGATGGGCAGTGACCAGGACTATGGATTTTTTTTAGATGCAACATGACTTCAAGTTTGGAATGCGTTGTTGGACCTTTAGCTGATATCAATAGGGAAGGAGGAACCTTGGCGGGTCCCAGGGTTATGTAATTATAGTTTTAAGCTAAGTGGGAGAGCCCCACTGCCTATGATTGGATTGCGCAGTTGTCAACTTGTGCGGTTTCTAGTTATCAGTGTATTGATGGGTTATTACGACTAAGGAAAGAAGACATCAGTGGTAATTTGAGCAAAGGATTGGAGTAATATGTGCTAAATTTGGCCTTATTTATTCCTGTCCAGGTTTTGGTAAGACTTAGAGTCTATGCTTCGTGTGGATGCGATGTATAAGGAAAGGAATTTAGCCGGTTGCTTCTTTGAGAAAGTGTTCATGTGCTAGCAGGGCCTTGGAGTTTGATCATAATTGGGAACAAGTCAGAGTGGAGTCCTCAACAATGGTTCTAGTGGGTTCAAAAATTCAAAGTGCGGTGCCTAAGGATTTTGAGTCTGTGGTATGGTTAAGTATCGAGTTTTGGCAGCGGATTATGGAAAAAGGGGACTTAGAATATCCTATGTTGTCTACAGTCTGCGGTGCAGCATCGGAGGAACAGGAGGAAATAACATTGGATTCATGGAAGAATTTTCAGAATGGGTGTACTAGTTGAAGGTGTGAATATGCGCATAAGGAGGGTATGAGATGGTTCGTTTGTTTTAGAGGCAACGTGATCTCGTGAAATAAGGTCACTCAGGATGAGTGCGGATTTGGGTTCATGATGTTTTGAATAGAGCTATAATTATTTCTAGGGCAAGACCTGAGTGAATTAGAAGAAGTGGCTCGGTTGGTAATGGTTGAATCAACACGGTTATGGTAGTGGCCAGTTTCTCCAGCGTGAAGTTATACATGTAGTTTGTGGTTGTACACTTGGGCTTGAGCACCACCATAACTTGGTTGATTTGGGAGGTATTCGAATCGTATGGCTTTGTTATGTAAAGGGATTTCCCGAAGAGTTATGGCAGTTTATATTACAACATGAGGTTGTATTTTCTGCGCTTTGGGAATTAGGTTGCGTGTTGCATTGGTTCTTCCGTAATGAGCTAAGTAAAAGGTTTCTATATGATGAAGTGTTTATCCTATTAGTGAATCAGGGGTTATTATGGAATTCTGGTACTCTCACATATTGCCATGTTAGGTGCAGCGAGCGGCATGGGAAATTGGAAGCCGAGGATCAAGGTTGCGGTTCGGTGTTGACAAGAATGTCACGAGCTCGGATGATCAGGGAAGAATTCAGATGTTTAGAGTAAGCTGGTAATTGTATTTAGCATCACCTGAGATCGATGTCCTGTGTAAGAGGCTTTGTGTACTTATTTGTGGCTTCTTGATTTACTTTACAACATTAATATGACCGATGGTATGAATGTGCAAACTTGTTACCTGATGCGGAGGGTCGTGGGAGTGTATCCCACAGAAAGGTTGTATAAGTGTGACATGTAGTCACTTTATTGATTAAAGATTTAAAACCAAGTATGGAGATTGTGGTACTATCGCTAATGTAAGAATTTATGCCTGAAGAGCGCTCGAGTCAATGATTTGTGGAAGGTGCAAGTTTGTTCCGGATTTGACGACTATTCTTATGTGTCGTGAATAGGTCATTGTGGGTCCTTGAGAGGTTATTTAGCCAAAGATGGTATGATCAGAATCGGTTGAGGTCCGTGGATGGATCTAAATGTGAATGTGGGCTCTATATCAGGCCGAATGTGTTCATTTCAGTATAGCATTATTTTCGGAGGGTTCTTCGGGCCTTGGATGTTATTTATGATGTCGGCCCTTCCGTGTAGTCTCTATTGTGCCATGTGGGTTGTGAGGCGGTTTGATTATTCACACTCGTATTGAGGTCCCGTATAGTTTGTGGTGTTATATGAGCAGGATGGCTCTCGAGATGCAGGTCATTTATCTCACCTTAGTCATGCTTGAGTTTTGTAGCTTATGGCGCTAACCGTCTCCCCAGGATTTGTATTATGCACTTGGCGTGCTTATGGTTGATATTCGAGCATTTCATGAGTATAAGCGTTACGGGTTGAGGTATGTTTTCTTTTAATTATTATGTGTGGACTGGGTGGCACGCCGCCACAGGTACGTTATTTTGATTGGGTGGCACACCGCCACGGGTATCATGGTTGGATCGAGTTACACGCCGCAACGGTATCATGTGTGGATCGGGTTGCACGCTACAACATTGTGATGTTGAGTACAGTTCCCTATACCTATTCTTGTGTGTTTTTCTTCTCAGTTCCTAGGGAAGGTTTATAACACTTTTTCGGTTGTTTCATTAGTTACGACGGTTGAGTAGTTCCTTCCAGAGTTCGTTTCCTTATGTACCACATTCGATTTTATGGATTGTTGGTACATGGTGGCATCATATGAGACCTTTGGTAGTGTTTGTGGTGGCTTATTACCGGAACGACTTGTACTGGGTGAGATGAGATTTTTGGACCTGGGATCAGTGCGATCAGATTTATATGAAGCATATTATAAAGCAAATATTGTTATTTGGTTCATAATGAGGTAACAGTTCTTGTCAAGAGAAGAAACCCAATGATTTATTGACTCGACAGTTGGTTATGAATTTCTGCACATCTCCTTCGTTGTGGCAATATTGCAAGAGGCAGAACAAGACTTATACGTGTCATGAAATGTATTGCGGGCATCAGATTCGTGGAATTTCGGCTATTGTTATTGGAGGATGTTATTATGGTCATGTGAATTATGCAGTGCATGGTAAGAATTTAGTAAGGGTATACAATCGTGTTTTGGTGCAGTGTGTAGTGATTGATGCGGTGTTCGTATGTTGGAAACATGCCTGGTGGAGAATTCTGGATGTTAGAATTTGACTCTAAGACTTACTTGACTAAATAAAGAGGAAGATCTTTAGATTGGCTCGAGCTAATGTGCTTAGCTAGGTTGTGGTAGCACGGGTAGGTGTACGAGGTGTTAAGCAGTGATTTCAGGAAACTCCAGAGCAGTTCTTAGTACGTTCGCGGATGAACGTATGTTTAAGTGAGAGAGAATGTAACGACCTGACCGGTCGTTTTGAGCTCTAGCGCATCATTCAGCGGTTTGATACCCTGAGCAACTTCACTTCAGGTATTATGAATTATGCGCGTGGTCAGAATTTAATTTCGGGAAGTTCGAAGTTGATTTGGAAAGAAGATTCAAATTTCGAAAGCCTTAAGTTGGAGAAATTGACTAAAGTGTGATTTTTGAGTAGACGATCACGGAATCGGGATTTGAAGGTTCCACCAGGTTCGTATGATAATTTTGGACTTAGGCTTATGTCCGGATCGGGTTTTGGATGATCCAGGAGCGTTTCGGCGCCTATTGTGGAGGGTCAGCATTTTGGAAGAATTTCATAAATTTGAGTTGAAGTGCATTTCAATGATATCGAAGTCCGATTGGGATTCTGGGTCTGGGAATAGCTCAGTATGATGATTTCAGTCTTAGAAGCGCATCCGGAAGTGGATTTGGAGGTCCGTAGGTCATTTGGGGGTCATTTGGGCGAAAGTTGGAAATTTGGATAATTTTAAGAAGTTTGACCGGGAGTGAACTTTTTGATATCGGGGTCGGATTCCGATTCCGGAAGTTGGAATAGGTCCGTAATGTCGAATGTGACTTGTGTGCGAAATTTGAGGTCAATCGTACGTGATTTGATAGGTTTCGGCATCGATTGTAGAAGTTTGAAGTTTCAAAATTCATTAAGCTTGAATTGGGGTGCGATTCATGATTTCGATGTTGTTTGATGTGATTTGAGGCCTCGAGCAGGTCCGTGTTATGTTATTGGACTGGTTGGTGTGATTGGACGGGGTCCCGGGGGCCTCGGGTGAGTTTCGAATGCTTAACGGATCAATTTTTGGACTAAGGAAAATTGTAACGACCCGACTGGTCGTTTTGAGCATTAACGCTCGTTCCAACTATTTGAAGTCTCGAATAACTTCCTACGAGGTATTATGACTTGTGTGAATTGTTGGTTTTAGTTTTAAGGTATTTCAAAGTTAGCTTGGAAAATTAAATTTTCATGTTGGAAGCTTAAGTTGAAATAGTTGACCAGATATTGACTTATGTGTTAACGACCTCGGAATTTAATTTTGATGATTGCAATAGCTCCGTATGGTGATTTTGGACTTAGGAGCGTGTCCGGAAAATTATTTGAAGGTACGTAGTGGAATTTGGCTTGAAATGCCGAAAGTTGAATTTTTGGGAAGTTTGACCGAGGGGTTGACTTTTTGATATCGGGGTCGGAATCCGATTATGAAAATTGGAATAAGACCGTAATATGAAATGTGACTTGTGTGCAAAATTTGAAGTCATTACGGATTGATTTGACGTGTTTTGGCACAAGATATAGAATTTGGAAGTTCAAAGTTCATAGATTTTTATTTGAGGGTCGATTCGATGTCTCGATGTTATTTGATGTGATTTAAGGCCTTGAGTAGGTCCGTGTTATGTTATGGAATGTGTTGGTATATTTGGTTGAGGTCCCGAGGGGCTCGGGTATATTTTTGGATCATTGGTTGAGAGATTAATAAAATTAAGAAATTTGGGAGTTTGGCCATGGTCAATATCGGGTCAAGACGACCTCTTTTCAATGTTTTGAGTGCGCGAGTAGGTCCGTAGCGTGTTTTATGATTGAAATTCATATATGGTTTGTGTCTGGGAGGTTCCGGATGAGTTTCGGGGTGAGTTTAGAGCGAGTCCGGGCATTTTGGCACTCTAATATTGTTCTGGTACTTTCGGGGACGCGGACCGCGCATTTTTGGGTGCTGAGGCGAAGGAGGGATGCGGACAGCAGCAGAATTTCGCGACCGTGCTCAAATTTTCGCGGACCGCACAATTCTGTCCGCGGCCGTGCTCCATGAAGTTCTGCAGATCCGCTGGTCCGACTTCGGAAGCCTATATCTTTTGATGTACAAGGAATTTTGAGATGATTCAAAAACGAAGGTTGCATCCCTTCGTGTCTAGTTTCTAGAAAGATAAATAAGTCATCATTTGGACATCTGTAGAGAAAGTTATGGCCAAAATACTAAAGCCTGGCAGTGCTGTCCCAAGAATTTCGCGGACCGCAATATTTTTTCGCGACCGCGGGACTTGGGGTGAGGCTGCGCTTGGAATTTCACGGACTGCGCATGGTGAGTTCAGATAATGGGCTATATAACCGAGGTTAAGGTTATTATTTCATTTTTGGACTTTGGGAGATCGGTTGGAGACGATATTTCGTGAGTTTTTCAAGAAAATCATCGGGGTAAGTGATTCTAACTCAAATTTGGTTAATATACATGAATATATCAATGATTTCATCATCTGATTAGTACTTTGAGGTGAAAATTTGGGAAAAATTTTAGAAACTTCATAAAATGAATTTTCGAGATTTGAACACCGATTCAGAGTCGGATTTGAGTGAAATTAGTATGGTTGAACTCGTAATTGAATGGGTTATCGGATTTTGTGAATTTCGTCAGATTCCGAGACATGGGCCCCACGGGTGATTTTTGGGGCGTAATTTCGGATTTTATGGAAATATTAGTATTTTGATATGGAATTAATTCCTATAAATTTTGTGGGCTGAATCAAATTAATTGTGACTAAATTCAAGCCGTTTAGAAGTTGATACGCGCATAGTGGAATTGCTGGAGCATTGCTTAGCTTGCTCGACATTGGATTTGGCTTGTTCGAAGTAAGTAACTCTTCTAATCTTGGAGTTGAGGGTAGAACCCTGAATATATGTATTCCGTGAATTGTTGGGAGGTGACGCACATGCTAGGTGACAGGCGTGTGGGCGTGCACTATAGAAATTGTGACATAATTATTTTTGTGAAATTTTGTAGTTAAATGATCTTGGCATTTTCCATGCGGTTTTATGAGTTAAAGAAATTGAGCTGAAAAGCATATTAAAAATCATGTTGAGGTTATGTGCCAGTATTATTGGGACCCATAGAGGTCATATTGTTGTGAATTATTTATTTTAAATTAAAAATTCATACCCAGTCATATTCATTTCATTGCATAACATATCTCAGTCTCTGTTGTTATTTATTGATACATCATATCATCATTTTGGGCTATTCTTATGACATTGTGAGCCCATGAGAGAGAGAGACTGGAGAGATTGATGACTGAGGGAGGCCGAGGGCCTGATTGAGAAGATATTTGTTTTTGGGATCGGGCTTCACGCCGTAGCAAGCCATGTTGGCTTTACATATATTATACTATTGCATGTGAGTTGGCCGTGCAGCACGTGAGTTAGCCGTGCGGATCCATATATTATACTATTGCACGTGAGTTGGCCGTGCATATCCAAATATTATTATAGCACGTGAGTTGTCCGTGCGGATCCAGATATGATATTATAGCATGTGAGTTATCCGTGTAGCACGTGAGTTGTCCGCGCTTATAGCGCTTGGGCTGTAGGAGCCCCTCATGAGTCTGTACACACCCCCAGTGAGCGCAGTCGACTATAAACAGGGATCGGGCTGCACACCGCAGCAGGCATTGTATAGCATTGAGTGATTGAGTGTGCTGAGCATAGTGAGAGAGAATGCGAGACAATGAGATTGAGTACTCTGAGAGTGTGAGTACATGAGTACAATCTCTGAGATACATTGCATTGACATACACACATGACATTCATGCATAGAGATGTGTTTTTCTCATGCTGTACGGTATCACATTATTCATGATTTCTCATACATGTTGACAGATGAGAATAGTGATGCATTTGTTTTATACTGGTTATCTGGAAAGAAAATGAGACATTTTATTTATTATTGAAAGGAGTTTGGAAAAATTATTGTTTTCAAACTTATTCATATTTTTGGTAACTTTGGTAAACGATTTGGGTTTTCACTGATGTACTTGAAGGGCAGAACTATTTTTAGAAGTCACGATTTAGCTGAGCATTTATTCTTTGAGTTACTTATGGTATTACTTGTTTTATATTGTTATGAACTATTGTTGGTTATGGAAGTTGGACTCTGACCTTGGTACAAGCTCGTCACTACTTTCAACCTAAGACTAGGTTTGTTACTTACTCAGTACATGGGATCGATTGTACTGATACTACACTTCTGCACATTGCGTGCAGATATTGGCTGTCGTTGTTGCTGTGTTCGCTGGTTGCCGGATTTGAAGATGTACCTGTGTCCGGTTGTTGTTGCCTCTTGTTCATGGTAGCCTTAGATTCATGAAAACTCTGTTTATGTACTTTTCAAACAGATGATGTATTATTTCATACCAGCTTTGTATACTCTATTCTTAGAAGCTCATGATTTGTACTACCAGTTCTTGGGAAAATGTAATGGTTTCATATATTTTATTTAAAAATTTTCTTGTTACATTACATTGGAATTGGATAGTGAATAGTTGGCTTACCTAATGGGTTAGATTAGGTGCCATCACGACTAGTTGGATTTTGAGTCGTGACAAGGTGGTATCAGAGCTCTAGGTTCATAGGTTCTACAAGTCATGAGCAAGTGTCTAGTAGAGTCTTGCGGATCGGTATGATGACGTCCATACTTATCTTCGAGAGGCTACTGGGTATTTAGGATATATACTTCCTATATTTCTTTCTTTATCGTGCGGAATTGATTCAGCTTGAGACATAACTCTTTAAATTCCTTCAACATATTCGTATGCGCACATGAGCTCTCGGTATCAGCTGTGCATCGCCGACTTGTGATTCTATGAACGAGGTTCGAGATGTGTATTATGTGTTTTGGTGATGGGCCATTCTGGAGGAATTAGCATAGTTGAATTATGTATTATGTGTTTTGGTGATGGGCCATTCTGGAGGAATTAGCATAGATGTGTATTATGTATTATGTGTATTATGTGCTCGGTATCAGTCTGTTCGTAATGGTTGAATTAGCATAGTTGTGGAAATGATCAGTTTCTTTAGTGCAAAAAGGCTATACCAGTGGTTTGTGGCCGTACGTGTGGGCTTGACAACCGTCGTGGTTTGATTGATTTGGAGGTATTTGATTCTGATGGCCTTGTTATATGTAAATGAATCCCGCCAGAGTTATGGTGGTTTAGGCCCCAATTTGAGATTCGATTTTCTGAGGGTATAGGAATTTGGCTACGTGTTGCAATGGTTCGTCTGAAATAAGTGGAGTGAAAGGGGTTCTAGCCAACAAAGTGTTTATTCTACTGGTAGTTCAGCAGTTATGATGAAATTCTTGGACTCTCGCGTAGCGGCATGATAGGTGCGGTGAGCGGTATAGTAATTGGAAGTTGAGGATCAAGGTTGTGGTTAGGTTTCGATAAGAATTCCATGAGCTCGGAGGAGCATGAGAGGATTTCAAATGTTTGGAATATGCTTGCACTATTTGTGGGCGATCAGAGGATGGTCTGTTTTATGGAAGAAGAGTTGGGTATTGAAATGTGGATGCTTGACTGGCACTATGGAAACAACATGGTCGATGGACATTAATGTTTAGATTTTTCTACCTGGTACGGAAGGTTGTTGGGGAATATCCCACGAGAAGATTGTATAATAGTGACATGTTAGTAATTCAATTGTTAGATATTTAAATCAGGTAGGGAGATTTCGGCACGGTCGCCAACAAGAGAGGTTATGACTGAGAGGCGCTCCATTCCTTTGGTTATGGACCGTGGGAGTTTCTTACGCATTTGACGACCTCTTTTAGGTGTTATATATGGGGTCATTATGGATTCTTGCGAGATTATTGGCCCAGTATGGGATGATCGGAATCAGCTTGAGGTCTGCTAGTAGATATAATGTGAATGTATGCTTTACATCAGGCCAAATGTGATCAACCAGCATAGCATTACTTATGGAGGAGTCTTCGGGTGTTGGATATTATTTTTGTCGTCGGCTATTCTCTATAATACTATATTATTCTATGTGGGTTGTGATACGGCTCGATTATTCACATATGTGTTGTGATCCTGTGTAGCTTGTTATTATTACGCCTTACCCGTGCTTGAGCTTTTGTAGCGCGTGGCACTATCCATCTCCCCAGGGTCGTATTTATGCACTTGGCGTGCTTGTGATCTATATTCGGGCATTTCGTAGGTATGAGCATTATGGATTGATGGGTATTTCCTTATTTATTATTATGTATGGATCGAGTGGCACGCCTCCATGGGTATGATGTTTGGATCGGGTTGCATGCCGCAATGGTATCATGTGTGGATCGAGTTGCACGCCGCAACCGTGAGATGTTAAGTATGCTTCCTAATACTTATTTTTGTGTGTCTTGTTTCTCATCTCTGAGAAAGGTTCATAGCAGCTGTTAGCCATTTTATTCATTATGCGGGCTTGGTAGTTCTTTGCCAGAGTTCGTTCTTCCTTATGTGTCATATTCTAGTTGTAGTTCGTCAGCGCATTGATGGCGTCACATGAGATTTTTTTCAGTGTTTGAGGTGGCTTATTGTCTGAGCAACTTGTACTGGGTGAGACGAGGTTATTGGACCTGAAATAGATGTGGTCAGAGTTATGTAAGGTATATTAAAGATAAAATGTAAACGATCAGTTCAAAATCAGGAAATGGTTCTTGGAGAGGAGCCAGAACGTTTAATTGGGCAGGTGGTTATAAGCTCTACGTGTCGTTTTCATTGTTATGGTACTGCTAGGGTTGGATAAGGGCTTAAATGCATTATGAAGTGTACTACGGACATCGGGTTAGTGCATTCGATGCTATTATGCTTGGATGAGGTTACTATAGGCAAATGAGTTATGATGTGTATTGTGTGGTATCAACATGGGTGCATGATCATGTGTTGGTTCAGCGTATGGAGATTGATACGGTGTTCGTATGTTAGAATCAGGTCTTGTAGAGAAATTCAGATGTTGGAATTCGGTCCTAAGGCTTGTTGGCTAAAATAAAAAGGGAGGATCTTCAGTCTGGCTTGAGCTAATGTGCTCACGTGGGTTGTGTTGGCACAGGCAAGTGCCCGAGGTGTTAAATAATGATTTTTGGTCAACCCAGAACGGTTCTTGGCACGTTTGAGGACGAACGTATGTTTAAGTGGGGGAGAACATTATGATCCAACAAGTCATTTTGAGCTCTAGCACGTCGTTTGGTGGTTGGGGCCTTGAGTACCTTCACTTAATGTATAATGACTTGTACGTGTGGTCGGAATTGAATTTCGGGAAGTTCGGAGTTGATTCGGATGGACAATTCTCAATCGGAAGCTTTAAGTTGGAAGAGTTAACAAAGGTTTGACTTTTGAGTAAACGATCTTGGAATCGGGATTTGAAGGTTCCAATAGGTTCGTATGATGATTTCGGACTTGAGCGTAGTTTGGGTTGAGTATCGGGTGGTCCAGGAGTATTTCAACGCTTAATATGGAAAGCTGGCATTTTGAAGGTTTTAGAATTTCCTAAATTTGGTTTGAAGTGGGATTTGGTGTTATCGATATCCGTTCGGGGTTCCGAGCCTTGGAATAGGTTCGTATTATGATTTATGACTTATGCGTAAAGTTTGGCATCGTTCCGGAATGCTTAAGTATGAATAAGACACGTTCGTCGAAGTTTGGACTTAAAGAATTGCTGAATCCTAAGGCTTCTGGTGTGATCGCACATACGAAATCCCAGAAGTGGCCAAGGGATCGCAAAAGCGAATGGGATTGAGGCTGGCTAGATTTCCAGGTGCGAGGAATCCACCGCACCTCCGAGCTCATGGATGCGGTCAGTGGAGCGTAGAAACAAAAGGTGAAGAGGCATGGCCTTCCGCAGATGCGGAGCCTCAAGCGCAGGTGCGCTTCCACAGGCATGACCAAAATTCCGCAGAAGAAAGCATTTGTCCGCAGAAGCGGAAAGCTAGCACCTTGGAGGGAACCGTACCTGCGAGGTATCTTCCGCAGAAGCGGAAGATCGCTGGGCAGAATGCTTTGTTAAGTACGGGTTTTGGCTCACTTTTCTCTCATTTTTCTCTTGGTTGGGAGATTGTTGGAGCTCTTGGAAGGAGGATTTTCAACATCTATTATGAGGTAAGCTATTCTCACTTGTTGTAAGATAAAATGCAAGAGTTACATATGGATTTAAGCATGAAATTTTGTAGAAATTGTGGGATTTGGAAGAAAATCTAGAAATTGGCAATTTTGGATTTTGATCACGAATTTGAAAATGGAATTAGGAATAAATTATATATTTGAATTTGTGGTGTCATAGGTAATGTTCATCTTCGAAAATATTTGGATTCCAGGCACGTGGGCTCAAGGGTTGACTTGTTTGACATTTCGAGAGGAGTTGAGAATTGTTATAAATTAATTAATTATGATGTTGGAGTATATTTTTATTGGTTTTCCTGATTGTTTGACTAGTTTCGGATCGTTTGACTTTGAGTCGAGGAGTTAGAGAGGCATTGGAGCCGGTTATGGAACTTTGAAGCGAGGTAAGTCTCCTGTCTAACCTTGTGAGGGAAAAATTACCCTGTAGGTGTTATATTTCTTATGTGTTATATATTGTGGGAGCTGCGCACGTATGAGGTGATGAGTGTCCGTGCGTATGCTAGGATTTCTGATTATGTCCGGGTAGACTTAGACTCACGCCATGTTTAAATTGTACTATTTAAGTCCTTGTTGCTTATTTAAATGCTTTAATTTAACGTTTATCATGCTCGCGTAGAGTATCATACTTGCTATTTAGATATTTGACGAGTTACTTGATTAGCTGTGGAAATGGTGCTTCCCTTACGAATTTCTTCTGCGTTGTGTGAATTCATCGAAAAGCTCCCTTAAATTTCATAACTCATACGTACATTCGTGAGTGGGATCAAGGACCCGTTAAAGTATCATATTCTAATGGGATCGGGCCGTTCGCCTCGGCATGATATAGTAATACACTCTTATGGGATGGGACCATTCGTCTCGATAGTATCATATTCTTATGGGATCGGGCCGTTCTCCTCGGTAGTATCATATTCTTATAGGATTGGGCCGTTCGCCTCGACAGTATCAAATTCTTATTGGATCAGGCCGTTCGCCTCGGCAGTATCATATTCTTATGGGATCGGGTCGTTCGCCTCGGTATTTTTATAAAATACTCCTATGGGATCTGGTCGTTCGCCTCGACAACTTCATGAAATACTCTTATAGGATCGGGTCGTTCGCCTCGGCAGAATCATGTGTAATATTTGATAAGAAGCTCCCCGTGAGTTTTTCTGATTTGAGTTGTGACGACCTATCTGGTGGGGACCATTTTATATATACTCCGGTTGAGGAGTTAACCGATATTTGAGAACTTGTGTTTACTGTTCAGAGGAGGATTGTACCACATGCCTATATTTATTTACACTGTTTATTTACCATGCCTCATACTTGTTTATTTTCTACCATACTTGATTTATTGGACCACTAGTAAGTGTCGATGTCGACCCCTTCTCACTACTTCTCCGGGGTTAGGCTAGATACTTACTTGGTACGCGTTGATTTACGTACTCATGCTACACTATGCACTTATTGTGCAGGTATATATATATATATATATATATATATATATATATATATATATATATATATATATATATGGTGGTCTTTTGGGCGCAAGAGCGCATCTATTGCGGAGACTTCACGGTGAGTTGCATCCCATGTTACGATTCGCAGCATACGGAGTCTCCATAATGATTATTTGCATTATCCTATGTATCTTATATTCCAGACAGAGATTGTATTATTGTTGTACTTCCTAGTATATGCTCATGCACCTCTAACTCCGGGATTTGGGGTTCCTAGTGGATGTTCATTATTTTAGTCCACGCTATCATTATCATTTCACTTTATGATTTATTTATATTCGAAATTTGGTAAAGAAAAGCACAAGTTTCTATGATTTTAAAAAATAATAAAATAATTAACTAAGTCGATAATTCACCGTTGGCTTGCCTAACATGGACGTTGGGTGCCATCACGACATATAATGGATTTTGTGTCGTGACAAAGTGTAAGTCAATCATCTGAACGAATAAAAAGACTATCAGGTGGAATAAGTTACATATTGCTTAAATTCTGAGAACACTTTCGATACTGCATAGAAAGAATCTCCAATTTTGAGAAACCAATACCGTGCCAACAGAAAAATGACCTATGCTTAAACCTTAAAAGGTGAAATCAATTAGCTTTCTAACTTCAACTTAGTACCTTAGCACTTTTAAAAAGATGCATAACTTTATTCAGCTGGCTATTATACTTTAAAATGCTAGATAACCATCTAAAACATAGACTAAAAATATTAATCACTTGAGCTAAGGGAACAACTTATTACCTTGAAATAGTTAAAAAAAAATATCGTTTCTACTTGTTGCATATTAGGATTCTTGTCAAGGCGAAAAAAAGGGTTCACAGAAAGGAAATCAAGCAATAACTGCCAACATATGAGCCATAAACTTCTCTTCTCCAACCTCGTAAATATCAAGATAAGTTTAGAATTTCGCACATACTTGAACCTTTTGTCATAAGTATACCAGTGTAACTGACATGCACAAGTTTTTGGGCCCTTCGAACGAATTCTAACAAGTCCAAGAGTGTACTACATGGAAAGAGCAATTGTTCTTCCGGTAGTTAGATATATTCAAAGTTGGCAAGCTCACATGAGGGAAACCAAATGTAAATGGTTCTTAATATATTCTAATACCAGGGTATCAAAAGACAGAATTATGCCTCTGCTCCAGGGGCGGGCTCAGTCAAGAGGGTTCATATGAACCCGCTTCTTTGAAAAGTAAATTTTATCTTTCATCGAAAAACTATTGCTTCAAAAAATATGTTGACCCCGCTTAACATAAACACAGCCTCCATTCCACTGGCAAAGGGATTTTAAGCTTTCTAAACTCATCTGTCTTGATATCGAATCCAGTTAGCCACATATGGGCTGGGCACTACTTTTTTCACATCATTCTGATTTTTTTTCTTATTAAACTAAAATCTGAAAAATATAAATAGCCCCCAACTCCCAAACCCCTCAACTTCTCTCTCTTAGTTGAATTTTAAAGTAACATTGCGCATTTTTTTTCTTAGTAAACAAAAATCAGAAAAATATAAATAGCCCCCAAGTCCCAAACCCCTGGTTGTCTCTCTCTTAGTTGAATTTCAAAGTAACATTGCGCCTTTCATAACCATCTGCTCATCTGCGTTGTTGTTTCCGTTACACCGTTCTAATTGTTTTTCTTATTAAACTAAAATCTGAAAAATATAAATAGCCCCCAACTCCCAAACCCCTGGTTGTCTCTCTATTAGTTGAATTTCAAAGTTACATTGTGCCTTTCATAGCTATCTTCCCGTCTGCGTTGTTGTTTCCGTTACACCGTTCTGATTTTTTTTCTTATTAAACTAAAATCTGAAAAATGTAAATAACCCCCAACTCCCAAACCCATGGCTGTCTCTCTCTCAGTTGAATTTCAAAGTAACATTGCGCCTTTCATAGCCATCTACCCATCTGCGTTGTTTTAGATTTCCTGATACTCATAACTGGATAAAACAGAGATGTCATGCATATTGAGAAAAACTATTTTGATAATTTATTCAACACGGTGATGGATGATAAGAATAAGACAAAAGATAACCTAAAGGCTAGACTAGACTTACAAGAATAAAGGAGAAGCCTGCTCGGAAGAAGAGCAAGAAGCCTTCATGGGTTCTATCGCACATATGGGAGGATCTGCTGAGACAGTGAACCATTGAAAAGTTCGAGAAGAAGAGTGAACAGGGAAAGAAGGCTCGAGCATCTAAGAAGGGTGGCTCCTTGCACTGTGTGGGTGCAAGGAGCATGGGGACTGCGAGGAAACTACTGGTAATTCCTTAAAATATTTAATTCTATTTTTATCAAACTATATTTATATTTTTTAATTTAGTTAACATATTTTATTATATTTGTAGGAAAAAAAATATGGGAGGAAGATGACTCATGATGAGTTTTTCATGGAGACTCTCATCCGGAAGAAGAAGGCATCGACAAATCCAACTAGATGGGTCAAGTACCGGGCGGAGACTACATATGTAAGTTTCATAACTACTATAACTTGAAATTAATATTTATAATATTATATAGTTAATAATTTTCTATCTTCTAAATAAAGGGTCGCTAAAAGATTAATGTGGAGGAGTACACTCAGAGCTTTTCACCGAATGAGCAAGGCGAGCGACCACCCGTTTCAGACGAAAAAGCGCAGAAGATATGGTTGGATGTTATCGGTGGTCCTAAAAAGGGGATATCATACGGCCTTCTAGAGAGATCATTTTAGCGTTATAGGGCTGGATTGCAAGGTATAGGGGCTTCCGCCCAAGGCGAGGCAATTGATAGGTTGACTATCTCGTCTATGGAGAAGAAGATCGCAAAGCTGACATGACAGCAGAGCTTGAAGAGACAAAGGCTAGAGAACAAAAGAGAGATAGACTATTTGATACCCTTCAACTTCAGCTAGAAAAGAGGGACCAACAATTTAATCTCATTCAAGGTCAGCTGGCCAATCTTCTTGCTAGTGGTGTTTTCCCCATTCCCCGGTCTCGTGAGCCTTCCCCAGATGCTAATCCTTCTCGTTGTGATCTTTCAAACCATGCCGACGATGTAACTTTTAATAGTGAAGATGGAGGTGATACAATACAAAACACTCATTGAATGGTGTGTACTGCTAAACAAAGTATTGAACTTGTGAATATTTAGTTGGAATAGTTTTGAATGATGATTGTATTGTTGATATTATTTTGTTATTGAACATTTATATTGTTGTTGTTGTTGTTGTGGTTAGCGTTGTTGTTATGGTTGTTTCTAGTATTATTGTTGTGGTTGTTATTATTAGCGTTGTGGTTGTTATTAGTGTTGTTGCGGTTGTAGTTGTTATTACCGTTGTTGTTGTGGGTTCTGATTTTTTTTTTCTTATTAAACTAAAATATGAAAAATATAAATAGCCCCAACTCCCAAACCCCTGACTGTCTCTTTCTCAGTTGAATTTAAAAGTAACATTGCGCCTTTCATAGCCATCTGCGTTGTTATTTCTGTTACACCGTTCTGATTTTTTTTCTTATTCAACTAAAATCTAAAAAATATAAATAGCCCCCAACTCTCAAACCCTTGGTTGTCTCTCTCAGTTGAATTTCAAAGTAATAGCCATCACCTATCTGTGTTGTTGTTTCCATTACCAATTGGCCACTTCCGCATCTCCTTGGTGGCCACCTCTCTTGTCGTCAACATTTAACCGTCACCATCACGTTTTTCTTTTATTTTAATCTCTGTGTTGTACATATAAAATTAGTTTTGTTCTGTGCAATTTCTTCAATTAGGAATAATTTTCAATACATAATTTGATGGTAATTTTCAGTAAAATCTGAAAAATATAAATAGCATCCAACTCCCAGATTCCTCGCTGCCTCTCTCTCAGTTAAATTTCAAAGTCAAATTGCGCCTTCCATAGCCATCTGCCCGTTTGCATTGTTGTTTCCATTACCAATTGGCCACTTCCACTTCTCGTTGGTTGTTGCCAGAGAAATCACATCAAAGTTTTAACATTGAATTGTTATATGATACGAATTTCTTGAAAGTTGTAAAAGTTATGATATACTCAAGTGGAATGATAGGAATGTTTTGGAAGATCCCAAAATAGAAAAGTTGTCATGTAAATTCGAGCAAATGAACTACTATGTTTAAACTAGCTGAAGTTAGCGCGTCCTATCACACGAGCCCAACATATTAATCATTATGATGCCAATGGAATAGTGCTCCATTTATAGATAAAGAAACTGGACTATCATGATCAGTAGGGTTTTCGATACATGATCGTACAATATCTATAACTGATGCCAATGGAATAGTGCTCCATTTATAGATAGCTATTGCTACCCAGTCAACTATAAGTAACGATTACAACCAGGTATTATTGATCAATACCCGTAAAATATAGAAAATGTGTATCTTCAAACAAAGCAACATGTCATCCCTTTTGAGTATCACCGATAGTGCCCAACTCAGTAGTCACTCTTGTTATACCAGAAACAAAAGCAAGCAACAGACAACATAAGAGAGGTTTTAAAGTACCTTCAAAGACATATAAACACCATAACGTATTGTCAAACATACAATTGTTTGTGGCAATTTGAAATTTTAAAATATAATATTGAGTACTTGATTTTCAATACCTTTGATTAGGAGTGACAGATTTACTCCTTTGAGTTTTACGAAGACACGATATTAATAGCATACTTATTTTTATACTAAAAGTTTATTTCCACAAGGCCCCCGAAGGTATATTAAAGAATGTCAAATATTGCAGTATAGTATTTGTATTAATCTCTGCTCTATAACCCACCAATGATAGGTAACCTTTTGTTATTGAAGTAAAGCCAATCTCAATAAGGTTCAATTCACCTTTCCCATGAACTGAACCTAATATGTTTGGGGCAAAAGTATATCAATATTGATAGGAAAAGCAAAAGAAAGAGGTTTGTAACCAAAGTTGTTCTTAACTGCATGAATAATAACTCAGTTGCGAAAGTCTGACTTAGAAGAAATGCACAATTGAAATCCAAGTAAATAAAAATGAAGCAATTAAAGATAAACTTCAGGTGAGCAATTGGATAAAGTGTAAATGCAAATGTCACGATCCAAAATCTAACCGTCGTGATTGCGACTATCGTGGAGCTAGGCAAGCCACGACTCAAGATCTCAACACAGAAAAATCTTTGAACATAAAGACGGAAGCATTTTAATAATTTAGGAAAGCCTTTTTGAAAACAGAAATATCTAAAATACGATACAATCCATCCCAAAACAGGGGTGTCACTGAGTATATGAGCATCTAAATCAGAATACAGTCCACTACAGTGTCAAGAGAAATAAATTGAAAAATACAACTAGTGATATAGAAGGAGAGTCAAGGCCTGCGAATGCCATGCAACTACCTTGGTAGTCTCCGAACTCTAAAGTCTCAATCAGCAACTGCCGCCGTGACCAAAAACACCTGGATCTGCACACGAGGTGCATGGAGTAACGTGAGTACATCCAACTCAGTAAGTAACAAGTCCAAACTTTGGACTGAAAGGTAGTGACGAACTCAACCGGTACAGATAAAATAGAAATAATTATACAGAAACGTAGGCATGCTTTCAAATTAAATAGGTAACTCAAAACAATAAAGTAAAGTAGATCCGAACAGTGTAAAGAATATAACTCTGCTATCTCTACATGCCAATGTACATGCTGTATGTGATGCACCATGCTGTCTGCCTCATGTGCTCACACTCTCGAATACTCAACCACTCGGTACTATATATGGCACATACGGCCCAGGGAAGATTCATTCCGGAACATATACATCACTGACTATAAGTCACCCAGTATCGAGGAAGGCCAATCCAGTACTGTGGAGAAGATCCATTTTCAGGTATCAAGTACTTCGGACAAGATCCATGTCCAAAGAAGATCCATTCCTCAATAATATCAACCGCGCTCACTAGAGGTGTGTTACAGACTCCGGAGGGGCTCCTATAGCCCAAGCGCTATCATAAAATCAGTATAACCGCTGCGACATGCAGCCCAATCCCATAACTGTCACTCATAATCAGGCTCTCAGCCTCACTCAGTCATCAATCTCTCCAGTCTCACTCACGGGCTCAGAATATCATGAATAAAAGCCCGAAATAATGATATGATGTATCAATAAATAACAACTGAGACGGAGATATGATATGAAATGCATGAACATGATTTAGTATATAATATCAATGAAATCAGTGAGATGACAGCAAGAAACAACCGCTAGGGGTCCCAACAGTACCGGCATAAAGCCTAAACATGATATCTAACATGATTGACAGCTCAATTACTTTATCACAAGCTGAAAATACGGATATCAACAAAATAAAGTCACTATACAGTGCCATGGAATCAACCAGGCCACAATTCTCATGGTTCACGCTCGCACGCCCGTCACTTAGAATGTGCGTCACCTCAATACCCATCGTATAACAAATAGTTCGGTGTTTCGAACCCTCAGAACCAAGTTTGAAAGTGTTACTTACCTCAAACTGAGAAAATCCTATTCTGAAATGTCTTTGCCCCTCTAATCAGTCTCCAATCCCCCGAATCTAGCCACAAGCAGTATTGTATAATTAATATAGGCTAAAGGAATCAATTCCACAAGAAAAATACGAAATTATAAGCAAAAATCCGAAATAGGCTCGACCTGGGCCCAGGGCCCACGCCTCGAAATCTGACAAAAGTCACAAAACCCGAAAGCCCATTCACTCACGAGTCTAACCATACCAAATTTATCAAAATCCGACACCATTTGGTCATCCAAATCCCCAAAATCCACTCTCCAATTTTCAAGCCCTAAACCCCCAAATTTCACTTCAAAATCTCACTAATTAGGTGGGAAAATCAGTGGGGAAACAAGTTTTATGATCCAAAACGAGTACAAGAAGCTTACCTAAATAATCACCTCGAAAAGCTTCTCCAAAATCGCTTAAGTCCGAGTCCAAAATGTTGAAATAAGACTAAAATCGCGAACCCTTGCTTTTAAGCCTTCTACCAGACTTTTCGCATTTGCGGACCTATTGTCGCACCTGCGACGCCGCATCTGTGTTGAAAATGCCGCTTCTGCGGAAGTCACTTGCACCTCCAGGGCCCGCACCTGTGCTCCAGGTTTCCCACCCGCGAACGCGCATCTGCGGCCCTGGCCTCGCTTCTGCGGAGTCACTCTCTCCCAGCTGCCCCTGCACCTGCGCCCACTTGTCCGCATCTGCGCTACCGCTGGTGCGGGAAATTCTTCGCACCTGCGACCCCTATCCTTTATGGCCTTGCCTGCATTTGCGATTCATGCCACGCTTCTGCGAGCTCGCACCTGCGGTGCCCATTCCGCAGGTGCGGTTACACCAGTAGCAGCAGCTCTTCAGCTGCTTTATCAACTCAAAAATCAAGTCCGTTAACCACCCGAAATCTACCCGAGGCCCCCGGGACCTCAACAAAGCATGCCAACAAGTCATATAACCCAATACGAACTTAGTCGAACCTTCGAATCACTCAAAACAACACCAAAATACCGATTACACCCGGATTCAAGCCTAAAGAACTTCTAAACTTCTGAATTCTACAAACGATGCCGAATCATACCAAACCATGCCCGATTGACCTCAAATTTTTCACACAAGTCATATTCAATATTACGGACCTACTCCAACTTCTGGAATCGGAATCCGGCCCCGATATAAAAAATTCAACCTCCCGGTCAAACTTTTGAAAATTTGACTTTCGCCATTTCAAGCCTAAATTAGCTATAGACCTCAAATTCACAATCCGGGCACGCTCCTAGTCCAAAATAACCCAACGGAGCTAACGGAACCGACGAAACTCTATTCCGGAGTCGTCTTCACACCATTCCGACTACGGTCAAAATTCGAAGACTTAAGCTTCCGTTTTAGGGATTAAGTGTCTTAAAACACTCTGAAACCAAAACAAGACCTCTCGGCAAGTCACATAAGTAGAAACAGATACGGGGAATGCAATAAATAGGGGATTAGGGCTAATACTCTCAAAACGACCGGCCGGGTCGTTACATCCTCTCCCACTTAAACATACATTCGTCCTTGAACGTGTCAAGAGTTGTTTCCAAGCCACCAAATCACTATTCCATCTTACCACGCACGTACCCGGGGGTGATCCTATGCCACCCTATCCCATATAGGTCTGATAACACCATATAACTGAAATTTCTTAATTCTACCTAGCCCACAAGCCTTAGAATCCAATTTCCAATATATGGAATTTCTTATAAGGTCAGAATCCCGCAACCTACACACTGTATAAGTCTGAACAAGCTGTACCAAAAGCCGTAACCATAACTCAAATACTCAAAACTCAAATACCACATAGCTCAAATGCTCGAAGCAATGATTTCTAATCACCGTAGTTGATCGAAACAACCCCATGCCGATAACAAACCTCATATCAAACAAGAATCCATTCTAAAACCTTCGTACACCACCGATGATGAAAGAAACGCGCAAAAACTCGTAGCCATTCATCAGATCTACCAGTCGTGTAGCTCCCTCTCCTTCGACAAGAACCATAGCAAATTCCTAAGCTGACTTTCGATATTATCCTTCCAAATATGCCATAATCAAATATGATAGCACCCATCCTAGATCTGACGACTTCATCTTATCAAATACCAGCTACTCTACCGACATGCCACACTAGTACTATCTAAAACCACAACCCGTGCAATCCGTGCACCAATAAGCAACATTCCAAATGTACTCAATCACGAAAAATGACTCAAACAAGAGAATCGTCCCGTAAGCTCAACGGGTACCACCCCAATGCAATGCTAAGAACCTATCACACACCGTAGAACCATAGCACACGAATCTAACACAAAGATCATATCTCAACATAGCTCTACCACAATGCGCGACCCCATCCACACATTGATCCATATGAAATACCTCAGCCACCATGCTCAAAATCAATAACCACGCGCAATCCAGCATCAAGTACTCGAAGTGCATTACCATAACCATGGAGAAGCAAATGCCACAATGCCACACAAACCCGAAAGAACATAACCAATGCTCAACCACTCATGCATCACCCAAATACCCATCTCGCGCAATTTTCGCTATAAGGCCCCAATAGAACTGCACCATGGGTGCATACAACCAACGAATCACAACCCCTCATAGCATAGAAGAGTAACTCACCGAACATATCAAAACATGAATAAGCTCAACAACAATTGAATGGCACATCCCTCAACAATATCAGTATGGAGCCAACCAATCCAACTCGGTGTAGAATACGCATCCTAATTGGGTCTACCAATGGACCCCCAAATCAACTCCGAGCACCCACACATGGATAAATAACCCTCCGAAAGCCTACAATGACTAAATCGTAACATATACTATCGTCTAGCTAGCTTCGGCCATGACTTCACAGTCCACAACCATGGAAACAACCTGCTCCTGAGAACTCCCAGTCTCCAAATCCATATAACACACGAATCTCATATCTGATCCCAACTCCACCGCCAGAATGTCTAACACATCTCTCATACACGATCATCCCACGAGGAATACTCATAAAATTCTTTCGTGCCACATAGAAAAATTGAATATCAGCAGTCGATCAACCAGGAGAGTACCGCAATACCAGTGAACGTCCGTAATCAAAACACAATTCCCCCTTTCAACCGCGCACCCCTCTCAGGGATTACCAATCAATTATAATATTCATCTAAATATATAACACTGTCCATTATGTCCAGAATTCATGAACTTGCCTTCAAGAATGAACTGTCACCCTGTCACAAGAATCTCACTATCAACCTCGAGTCACCAGGAATTTACATACCCGGTTAGTTAGAAACCTTCATCTTACTTCCTTTCAGGAGGAAATCACAATACACAACACGTTCCCACACTGGTAGAAATATCATGTTCAAACCATGGTAGAAACCATCAAGAACACTTTAAAATCCATTAACAACTAATCAAGCTATCAGAACTAATTTCCTCCAGCTCGCCCAAGACACACAGGTCACTAAAGCCCAAGAATATTGCCATCGAAACATCTGTAACGTCTCTACATCATTATTACCCAAAAAGAACCGAGCATGCCATTATCATACTGGTCTAGCCTACTACCCAGTTGTCCTATTTACTTCGAGTTTCTTCTGAATTAACCTCAATTTGATACTTCTCCTTGTCAGAACTCCACTATCTTTACCCAAAGCTCACTACAAGACACCCTAGTATAACACCACACCACCATAAGGCCCGTAAGCCATTGTACTCTTCTTAAGTACCTCCATAAATACCACAACTGTAACGCTCAATCTGAAAATACCTTATGTGAATTTTAAAATTATTCTTCTTACCATTATTATACTAAAATGTAGAATCCATAATCATACAAAATTACCGCAAATCCCGACACCATTAAATGTAATTTCAGATTCTAAATTGCACCGCCCACGAGGAATACTCCTAAAATTCTTTCGTGCCACATAGAAAAATTGAATATCAGCAGTCGATCAACCAGGAGAGTACCGCAATACCAGTGAACGTCCGTAATCAAAACACAATTCCCCCTTTCAACCGCGCACCCCTCTCAGGGATTACCAATCAACTATAATATTCATCTAAATATATAACACTGTCCATTATGTCCAGAATTCATGAACTTGCCTTCAAGAATGAACTGCCACCTTGTACTTGTAAATCTTAATCCTGCACAACACACCATGTCTATCATTCCATCATGTGTCAAGCACAAGAATCTCACTATCAACCTCGATCACTAGGAATTTATATACCCGGTTAGTTAGAAACCTTCATCTTACTTCCTTTCAGGAGGAAATCACAATACACAACACGTTCCCACACTGGTAGAAATATCATGTTCAAACCATGGTAGAAACCATCAAGAACACTTTAAAATCCATTAACAACTAATCAAGCTATCAGAACTAATTTCCTCCAGCTCGCCCAAGACACACAGGTCACTAAAGCCCAAGAATATTGCCATCGAAACATCTGTAACGTCTCTACATCATTATTACCCAAAAAGAACCGAGCATGCCATTATCATACTGGTCTAGCCTACTACCCAGTTGTCCTATTTACTTCGAGTTTCTTCTGAATTAACCTCAATTTGATACTTCTCCTTGTCAGAACTCCACTATCTTTACCCAAAGCTCACTACAAGACACCCTAGTATAACACCACACCACCATAAGGCCCGTAAGCCATTGTACTCTTCTTAAGTACCTCCATAAATACCACAACTGTAACGCTCAATCTGAAAATACCTTATGTGAATTTTAAAATTATTCTTCTTACCATTATTATACTAAAATGTAGAATCCATAATCATACAAAATTACCGCAAATCCCGACACCATTAAATGTAATTTCAGATTCTAAATTGCACCGCCCACGAGGAATACTTCTAAAATTCTTTCGTGCCACATATAAAAATTGAATATCAGCAGTCGATCAACCAGGAGAGTACCTCAATACCAATGAACGTCCGTAATCAAAACACAATTCCCCCTTTCAACCGTGCACCCCTCTCAGGGATTACCAATCAACTATAATATTCATCTAAATATATAACACTGTCCATTATGTCCAGAATTCATGAACTTGCCTTCAAGAATGAACTGCCATCTTATACTTGTAAATCTTAATCCTGCACAACACACCACGTCTATCATTCCATCATGTGTCAAGCACAAGAATCTCACTATCAACCTTGAGTCACCAGGAATTTACATACCCGGTTAGTTAGAAACCTTCATCTTACTTACTTTCAGGAGGAAATCACAATACACAATACGTTCCCACACTGGTAGAAATATCATGTTCAAACCATGGTAGAAACCATCAAGAACACTTTAAAATCCATTAACAACTAATCAAGCTATCAGAACTAATTTCCTCCAGCTCGCCCAAGACACACAGGTCACTAAAGCCCAAGAATATTGCCATCGAAACATCTGTAACGTCTCTACATCATTATTACCCAAAAAGAACCGAGCATGCCATTATCATACTGGTCTAGCCTACTACCCAGTTGTCCTATTTACTTCGAGTTTCTTCTGAATTAACCTCAATTTGATACTTCTCCTTGTCAGAACTCCACTATCTTTACCCAAAGCTCACTACAAGACACCCTAGTATAACACCACACCACCATAAGGCCCGTAAGCCATTATACTCTTCTTAAGTACCTCCATAAATACCACAACTGTAACGCTCAATCTGAAAATACCTTATGTGAATTTTAAAATTATTCTTCTTACCTTTATTATACTAAAATGTAGAATCCATAATCATACAAAATTACCGCAAATTCCGACACCATTAAATGTAATTTCAGATTCTAAATTGCACCGCCCAAACGGGCTAAAAGACGCGTGCCTCATTAGCACAACAACGCTCGAAGGGGTAACCCTGCCTTAACACCACCGATCAAATTCACACTCCGTGCATACTACACCCTTCAAATAACAATTTAATCATTTCATGATTTTTCATAAAGTGCAATATAACCCGCATTCAAGATATTTTCTTACTCAAGTCATCCCCGATATCAACCTCTGCAAGTCATAACCAATCAACAAGTATGCCTCAGCCCAAAAACTAATACCGTACAAAATTATGCAATCAAATCATAGATAGCAGACTCCCCCGCTTGGCTCAAAGCCATATAACAAGACATCTGATAACTCACCATACCCAAGATAACATCTAAATTGACCATACTAAGCAATAAGAGATCTACTTTAGTCTCCAGACTCCCAATAGTCACCACACATGACCGATATACACGGTCCACAATGACAGTATCGCCCACCAGCGTAGGCACATGAACAGGTGAAACTAGAGACTTATAGGGCATATCCAGATAATGAGCAAAATATGAGGACACATATGAATAAGTGGAACCAGGGTCAAATAATACAGAGGCATCTCTATGGCAGACTAAGACAATACCTGTAATCACAACATCTGAAGCAATGGCATCTGGTCTGGCAGGGAGTGCATAAGAATGGGCTTAACCGCCACTTGATCGGCCTCCCCCTCTAGGGCGACCCCTAGCTGACTGAGCTCCACCCCGAGCTGGCTGGGCAGGTGGTGAAGTAACTGGTGCCGAAGTTGAAGGCCGACTCCTCTGCTGAGATGAACCTCCCGAAAGGCGGGGACATTGCCTCTTGATATGACCCAAATCTCCGCATTCAAAGCAACCTCTCTCTGCAAATGGCGGTAGGGACTAAAAGGAACCCCGAGCACCGAAATAACTGCTAGAAGGTCCTGACATAGATGAACCCTAAGCTGATGGTGCATGAGACTAACTTTGAGCTGGTAGTGCACTGAATGAAGACTGGCCCTGCTGATAGTTGTGTGCACCATGGCTAGATGATGCACCACGGTGAACCGGGCGAGTCGTCTGAGCATGTCTAAAAGGACGACCCCTACCGTGGTGGAACTGACCCCCAGAAGCAATATCGACAACCTCATTAAATGTAGCACCAGCCACTCTCTCTCTAGTCATAATTAATCACAGCTGAAAAGTGAGGCCATCTATGAACCTCATGATCCTTTCCCTGTCAGTGGGAACCAACCAGATAGCATGACGGGCCAACTCCAAAAATCTCATCTCATACTGCGTCACAGACATATCACCCTGACAAAGCTGCTTGAACTGCCTGTGCAGGTCCTCTCTGCGGGACTGAGGCATGAACTTCTCTATAAAGAGAATGGAGAACTGCTGCCAGGTAAGTGGCGCTGCACCAACCGGCCTACGCCTCTTAGAAGCCTCGTACTAGCTAAAGGCAGCTCCAGTAAACTGAAAATTAGTGAACGAGACCCTGTTGTTCTCCAGAATACCTGCTGTACGGAGGATCCTCTAACATCTGTCCAAGAAACCCTGTGCATCCTCTCCCTCGTTACCACTGAAAGATGGAGGCTGGAGTCTCCCAAACCTCTCCAATCGACACTGCTCATCATTGGGCATGACAGGAACCACATAGTCCTGAGCAACTGTAACCGGCTGGGCTGGTGGTGCCCCCAGTGTCTGGAGTCCCTATACCACCTGCTCTGGTGTGTGGGCAGCGGGAGTCTGAGCACCTCCCACGGCCTGAGAAGTGGTTATTGCGGCCGAAACAGAGACCGCCTGAGCAAGACTGGTACACGCAATCAGAATCTAAGCTAAGGCCTCCTGAAGGCCTGGAATCACAATAGGCATAGGTGGTGCTTGAGCTGGTCCCACAAGCTCATCCACCACTGGGGCCTGTTCCTGAACTGGGGCAACTGGCGGATCTGCAGGTGCTGCCCTATCTGCGATGAGATCTGCACCTCTGCCCCTACCGTGGCCTTTACCACAACCTCAGCCTCTCGCGGCCCTGACTGATGGTATTGGTGGTTGTTCATCCTGCCCCGTAGTTTGCGTCCTTACCATCTTTGAGAGAATAGAACAACAGAAGTTTGGTTACCAGAATCAACAGATTCACACGACAAGAATTCAACAATTTGAAGTTCCTAAGGGTTCGACAGCCTCTCGAAGATAAGTACAGACGTCTCCTTACCGATCCGCAAGACTCTACTAAACCTGCTCAAGAATCATGAGACCTTGTAACCTAGGCTCTAATACCAACTTGTCACGATCAAAAATCGATCCATCGTGATGGCGCCTATCGTGGAACTAGGCAAGCTACAACTCAACATCTCAACACAGAAAAATCTTTGAACATAAAGGCGGAAGCAATTTAATAATTTAGGAAAGCCTTTTTGAAAACAGAAATATCCAAAATACAATACAATCCATCATAAACCGGGGTGTCACTGAGTACATGAGCGTCTAAATCAGAATACAGTCCACTAAAGTGTCTAGAGAAATAAAATGAAGAATACAACTAGTGATATAGAAGGAGAGTCAAGAACTACGAACGCCGTGCAACTACCTTGGTTGTCTCCGAACTCTAAAGTATCGATAAGCAGCGCCGTGACCAGGAACGCCTGGATTTGCACACAAGGTACAGGGAGTAACATGAGTACATCCAACTCAGTAAGTAACAAGTCCAAACTTTGGACTGAAAGGTAGTGACGAACTCAACCGGTACAGATAAAATAGAAATAATTGTACAGAAACGTAGGCATGCTTTCAAATTAAATAGGCAACTCAAAACAATAAAGTGAAGCAAATCCGAACAATGTAAAGATTATAAATCTGCTATCTAAACATGCAAATTCATATGCTGTATGTGATGCACCATGCCGTCAGACTCATGCGCACACTCTTGAATGCTCAACCACTCGGTACTGTATATGGCCCATACGGCCCAGGGAAGATCCATCCTGGAACATATACATCACTGACTATAAGTCACCCACTACCGAGGAAGGCCAATCCATCCCTGTGGAGAAGATCCATCTCCAGGTATCAAGTACTTCAGAAAAGATCCATGTCCAGGAAAGATCCATCCCTCAATAATATCAACCGCGCTCACTGGGGATGTGTTACAGACTCCGGAGAGGCTCTTAGAGCCCAAGCGCTATCATAAAATTAGTATAACCGCTGCGGCGTGCAGCCCGATCCCATAACTATCACTCATAATCAAGCTCTCAGCCTCTCTCAGTCATCAATCTCTCCAGTCTCACTCACGGCCTCATAATATCATGAAAACTAGCCCGAAACAATGATATGATGTATCAATAAATAACAACTGAGACAGAGATATGATATGAAATGCATGAACATGACTAAGTACATAATATCAATGAAATCAGTGAGATGACAGCAAGAAACAACCACTAGGGGTCCCAACAGTACCGGCATAAAGCCTAAACATTATATCTAGCATGATTGACAACTCAATTACTTTATCACTAGCTGAAAACACGGATATCAACAAAATAGAGTCCCTATACAGTGCCATGGAATCAACCAGGCCATAATTCGCACGGTGCACGCTCGCACGCCCGTCACCTGGCATGTACATCACCTCATTACCCATCGTATAGCACATAGTTCGGGGTTTCAAATCCTCAGACCCAAGTTTGAAAGCGTTACTTACCTCAAACCGAGCAAATCCTACTCCGAAATGCCTTTGCCCCTTGAATCAGTCTCTAAATGCCCCGAATCTAGCCACAAGCAGTACAATATAATTAATATAGGCTAAAGGAATCAATTCCACAAGAAAAATACGAAATTATAAGCCAAAATCTGAAATAGGCTCGACCCGGGCCCTGGTACCATGCCTCGAAATCTGACAAAAGTCACAAAACCCGAAAGCCCATTCACTCACGAGTCTAACCATACCAAATTTATCAAAATTCGACACCATTTGGTTATCCAAATCCCCAAAATCCACTCTCCAATTCTCAAGCCCTAAACCCCCAAATTTCACTTCAAAATCTCACTAATTAGGTGGGGAAATCAGTGGGGAAACAAGTTTTATGATCCAAAATGAGTACAATAAGCTTACCTCAATAATAACCTCAAAAAGCTTCTCCAAAATCGCCTAAGTCCGAGTCCAAAATGTTGAAATAAGACTAAAATCGCGAACCCTTGCTTTTAAACCTTCTGCCCAGACTTTTCGCATCTGCGAACCTATTGTTGCACCTGCGACGCCGCATCTGCGGTGAAATGCCACTTCTGCAGAAGTCACTTGCACCTCCAGGGACCGCACATGCGCTCCTAGTTCCGCACCTGCTAACGCGTATCTGCGGCCCTGGCCTCGCTTCTGCGGAGTCACTCTCTCCCAGCTGCCCCAGAACCTGCGCCCACCCACCTGTCCGCATCTGCGCTACCGCAGGTGCAGGAAATTCTTCGCACCTGCAACCCCTGTCCTTCATGGCCTTGCCCACATCTACGATTCAGGCTACGCTTCTGCGTGCTCGCACCTGCGGTGCCCACTCCGCAGGTGCGGTTACACCAGTAGCAGCAACTCTTCAGCTACTTCATCAACTCATAAAAAAAGTCCGTTAACCACCTGAAATCTACCCGAGGCCCCCAGGACCTTGATGACGTCCAAATCCACTACTAAAAAGTAAATGGACACGGTCGCATGCAATATAATTTACCCAACTATGAGTCGGAGTCGAATCCCACCGAGAACAATATGTAGGCGATTAGGAATGTAAGAGAATTATCACTTGTTATGCAATGCCAAACACTTAGAATTTAGTTGTGGAAATATTATAGCTAAATGCAAAAATGTAAACTAACCTAGAAAGCAAGTAAAATGATCAATGGCTACAAGCATGGATGCATCGGAATTTACACTCAAGTAACGATCCAATGTATTTCACGATTTTACGAATATGAGCGAGTTTATGTTAATTAGCCTCGGGTAATAATTCTATATTAGCTTCTTCCGAAGACTAACAAGACTTCCTAAATGAATTATCCCTAAAACAATTACGAGATTAAGCACACCCGAATACGGCTACAAGTAGTTCAATTCTATCCCTAGGTAGAATCTATAAAGTGAGGGTTAAAGCCTCAAGTTCTTGTCAATTAATCTTTTCCAAGCCCAAATAATCTTTCCCAAAATTAATTCGAAGTTAATGGGCGAGTACTAGGGTTAGCTAATCCCTTTGGAAACATTAAAGAACAAGAATAATCAAAGAAATAATAACTCACTTCATAATAAATAAAAATCGTTCAATACATAAATACAACAAGATATTTCATCCACACATTAAATATGAATATTCCCATAAACAAGATTCAAGTGTTGAAAAAATATTACACACTAAAATATTCAATACAAAGCAAGAAAATGAAGAAATGAGCATAAATGAGTAAGAAATCCTCATCCAAAAGCGCCAAATCTTCAAGCCCCAAGTGTGTGTGCAAGAACCCTAGCTCCAAAACTTGTCTTCTCTAGTCTAGGAGACTGAAAAAAACGCCAAAGATATCTTCCAAAAATTTGCTAGGTCGTGTATTTGTGGGTTTTGAGTTGAGAAAATGTGAAATGTCATTCCTGCCCAGGTCTGAAGCCCGATGTCCGCACCTGCAGAAGGGTCCTCGAAGGTGCGGCTCTGCAGATGCAGATTGCCTATCGCAGATGCGGACAATGAAGGGAAGCTCTGGTTCCGCAGATGCGGACTTGCAAATGTAGATGCGCAACCGCATAAGAGGTTCTTGTCTTGCAGATGCGATCCCAGACGAGGTAGCTCAATTCCGCAGATGCGGACCATTTCCTCGCAGATGCGAGGTCGCTTCTGCGACCAGTCTTTCGCAGATGCAAAAACACTGAAGAGTTTTGCTTTGTTTCAACCTTTTTTTGCTCAATTCTACTTCAATTGAATTCAACTCTCTTCATGGCATCATTTACCTAAAAATCTAACAATACACCCCATAAATGCCCTCATATTATAATTAAAGGACATAAAAACTAAAGAAAAGAGACTTGAATGTGTGGTAAAATCACCACTCATCAATACCCCCAACTTAAAGCTTTTGCTTGTCCTCAAGCAAATCAAAACCAACAATTCAATGAGGTTCTACCATTTAAAGCACAAGTAGTATTGCTATCATTTACAAATCACATTCTCCGATTAAGTACCATACTTATGGATTTGGTTGATACTAATAATTAGGCTCAAGCTCGTGAATCTTAACCAAATAACTCCCTCACTTAAAAACACTTCCAAGAATTTCAAAGGAGTTTCAAAATAATCAAATGACAACAAAAAGCCTCAAGAAGTGACTCAAAAGCACTAGTCTACTACATATGCTCAATTCACTCATTTCGGGATACATCAATATCACCAATCCATCCTAATTCATGTGCCCTCATAAGAAAGAAAGTCCCAAAATCACCATATTTACAAATACAGCACAAAGGACAAATGCACAAAGACACTCATTTTCAACAAAGGATTTCAAGTGTTACAAAATATCATGCCATAAGCTTGCCCTTATTTTAATTCGTCGCCTATTCCAGAACACTCGGTTGGAGATCCCATAAGGACTTTTTAAGCTTGTAATGTAGGCTTAGGGAAGGGTCGGATAAGCATTTGGGATACAAGTGACTGCACCCTCCTTGAACACTACTCACATTTGTCTTTCTTTTTTTGCACTTTGCTACTTTTTTAACCACATCGCCTTTATTGACATCTAGTTACCAACATAGAACCACCTTAAAGTACCTCTCTAATTTTCTCAAGACTCCATATTTATATATATCCACCATTTATTTTATATAACTATTTTCTTTTGGAGCTTGAGTAATTTCATATGAACAACTTTGAGGTATATGTTTCTACCCTCAATGTACAACCTTACCAATTTCCAACTTGACACCAACACCCACAACTTAGGCTTTTAGCCTCATTCTCAATATTCAAGGAGGGTCTGGTTAAAAAAAAGGGAATTATTTCACAAAAAGGATAAAGGTTTGTAATGAGGTGGCTGATCGGGTCCAAGCCTGCACTACTATTGAGTAGCGAGGATGGTCGATGCAGTTTTACCCAACAAGGTCGGGATCGAATCCACGGGGAGTTAATTGATTTGGAATTAGGTTTATATCTAAGTCTAGATGCGTGTTTTGTTCATAATTGCACTTCCATACATAATGGTGTTGATTGTACGTCTAATTCCATTCTATTGTATGCAATGATTAAGGCTAGTACAATATTTTTTTGATGTTGGTTTTCAAGTGTTTAAAAGGACTAGGGTAGTGACTTCCGCCTAGGTGGACATCTAACGGGTAGTAAGAATGTAGGGAAAGCTTGATTAATTTGGGATCGTAATATAGCTATCACACCCAAGTACTCACTCTATATCTCTCGATAGTTTGAGTGATTTTGCCCAAGTTGGCTTTTTCAAGCCCAACTGGGTATTCATGCAAGTCATGTGATATTAGCTCAAGTCGGGTATTATTATCTCTAGGTTTAAACCTTTAATTGGGGCTATCAATTTCTTGAGTTCACCCCAATTTCTTGTTAGCCTAGTTTTCCCAGACTTAATCCCTCTTTCTCAAGAAGAGACCAAATCATAAATGCATGAATCAGTGTTTGCAACCACTAATTCAATAATTCTAGCAAGAACTAGGCTAAATATTGCTAACCCATAAACATTCAAGCCCTAAAATTCAAGACCCATTAAATACCCACACTAGGGTTGAGTCACAACCCTAGCTATGAGTCTAGCTACTCATAATAATAGCAGAAATCAAAGATAAAGAGAAGATATAATCAATAATACTAAATTAAAAGATGAAAATCTAATGTTATAAGGTAAATCTTGTACAAAGTTGCCCAAAAAGGAAAACCTAGCCGTCTCACATACTCAGCAAAAACATAACATAACCTAAAATTGATAACAAGATCTATTTATACTAAGCTAAAATTTTCGGACAAAAATACCCCTGCGGAAGTTTCGCAGCCGCGTAATTCTGACCGCGGCCACACAATTGCTTTCGCGGCCGCGTAATTCTGATCGCGGTCCACGTTTCTTCATATCTGGACCTGGGATGAACCTTGTTTCGCGGACCGCGTAATTTCCACCGCGTCCCCGTGAGAGAATTCCGTGGCCGCATAACTTTGACGCAGACCGCCATTCTCATTTTTGCTTGAATTATGCACTTTCTGAACCTTAGCAACAACGGTCCGCAGAATTTCCATCGCGGTCGCATCTTCTTGTCGCGGTCCGCGTTCATGTTTGTGCCCAAAAAACCATCTCTCTGATTCTTCATATCGCGGACCGCAAAATAATGGCCGCGTCCGCGTTGATACTTTCGCGGCCGCACTTTTTTGTCGTTGTCCGCTTTCCACACCTCTTGGCCTAGTCTTGGTTTTTGTTCAAGTTTTGACTCTTTTATGAGTTGATTTTGGCTCCTTTGGCTCATTTTGAACAATCCCTGCAAGCAAGCATATTAAGTTAGTTTCCAGGAATACATTCATGCATTTTTGGCCCAAAACACAAGTAAAAGAGAGCAATTAGTAGGCTAAAATTCTTACTTATAAACTCCCCCAAACTTAGGCTTTTGCTTGTCCTCAAGCAAATAAGGTAATTCCCACCTCCACAAGAAAAAGAAAAGGATATTTCAGCTGGACTAAGGTGACTTCATCAAAAATTAATTGGGACTAATAATTACCCTCAACACAAATGAATTATCAACAACGTCGTGTTATGCCCTTTTGAGTTCCATAGTTCTAATATGACACTAGAACATCAAGAGTTGACTCAATTCATCAAGGAAGCTCGCTCTCTCACATAGGTCATTGTGGATCCCAAACTCCTCCTCATCTACTCTCCATGAGCAAATCTCGCTTTTTAGAATGCAACCCTCAAAACAAGGATTGTGAAGAAGTGCTCTCATTACTCTAAAAAGAATGCCACAAGTCCGGCTCTAAGTATCATAAGCTTTCCTCTTATGTAAATCACCACTAATGTAAGATCACTTAACTTGAAATCGTATAGGGCTTTAGCAGGGATGTAATGAAGGCTTTTGAATTAAGGTAGGACATAATGAACTATGATGGTTTCATCTTTCCTTAAGGACTCCATTTTCTCATTTCGGCTCATACTTTCTTGACTCTTTGAGTCATTTTTCTTCTTCCTTAGGGGAACTAGGGAGACAAACCGTCACTATTTCTTACTCATGACAATTCTTTTATTTATTTGAACCTTTTATCACTTTCAAATTACTCGTCTCTCCCCCAAACTTATGCTTTTGCCAATTGTTCATCATGAATGCTAAGGAAAGATTGAGTGCCAAGAGAGGGTCATTATAGAACGGATAAAGGCTTGTAATGTGGCTATTGAATGAAAAAGGCTTAGGCTCAAAGGAGTTGACTAGGGATATCATATTGGTAGGCTACGGAAGCTTTCAAAGTTCAACTTGGACCAAGGAGAGCCTACAATCATTTCTCAAGTCGAGCTACACTTAGCATTTCGCCTAGACAAACATTCAGGGCAAGTTCTAGACTTGTTGGCACGGGACTTGGACTTGCAATTCAATACCTCACCACTCAAGCTGCTGGATTGTTAAAGAGAACAGAGTCGAGGGCCCACAACAATCCTAGCTAAGATTGAAAATCACAAATGGCTCAAGGAAACTACTTGATGATTGTTTTAGCCAACGTAAGAGTCTAAAGGTCACAACTAGAGCCAATATTTGCCAATCAACTTGTCTCTAAACATGAGGTCGAAGGTAAATGTGTTAGTACCAAGTGAAGCCTGCTTGAGACACTTTTATTCATTACTACTACTATATACACCAAAATAAAAAGAAAACGGACTCGATCCCTTAAGAAGGTTGTCACGCCATTTATCGTTGGGAAGAGCCACCCAGTTCACACAACATCCACCTTTGGAAAGAACTGTGGCATTAAGAAAACCAAAGGCTTATTGATCACGCATAATGTAAAAAGAAGCTAAAAACTGAAAAATAAGCTACTAAAGGAAATAAGAAGCTAAGCTATTAAGGAAAAATACGAAAGAAGTTATGAAGTAAACTACGGAAAGTAAAATGAATATGTACAATAATGGAGTGAACCGAATATATACAAAATGGAAATAAATATATACATCGAATGGTAAAGTTATATATATACCAAAAGTGAAAAATAACGAAAGTGAAAATAACTATAAATAAAGGTAAATAAAAATAGTATCATAGTTATTACATACCAATATCATCAAATCATAACCAAATCAAAATGGACCACCCCCCCAAATAAACGATAGCATTGTCCTCAATGCTAGTATCAAAATAAGATCAGGGAAGGGTTAGAGAATAAAAAAAACTCCCTATGTGGTCTATGTCTGCATGGGGTCAGGCACATGAGTGGGGTCCTTGGACTGCATAGGATCATCAGCTCCCTCCGGGTCCTCTAACTGGATCTCTAAATCCTCTGACTGGGGGACCATAAATCCTCTAATTGGAGCTCTGTATGCCTCATGCTCTGCTACCTGTGCTGCTGGGGCAGTCTCCTCTATAAGCAAGTCAAGTGGGATATCTCCAGCAGAAGTGAACTTCTCTACCTCCCTCTTCAGCTTCTCCACTGACTCCTTTAAGGCTTGAGTCTTTCTCATCTTCTTTACCTGCTTGCCCAGATCCTTGATCACCTTTCCATGAGTATCCAAAGTCTCCGGGATCTTCTATTGGTTGTCCAGGAGATTTTTCTGGTTGTCCAGAAGCTCCTTCAATGAATCCTCCACTGATGGAGATACCTGAAGTTGTGCTGGGGCTGACTATGCTGCTAATGCATTGGATAAGACAGACAGCTTTGATGTAGCTGCATGCATCCAGTTGTTGATGCTGGATAAGATCTGAGAAACCCGCAGTGCAGTCTGGGGGTAAGTAGAAGATGAGGGCACATATAGTAGCACAGTGGTGGATGGCCCGGATGAAGGAGGAGGCATGGCAGCTGAAGGTCCCTCTGTTGTGGAAGGCTCTGACCCGGTGGCCACTACCCTTGGCTCTTCAGACTGGCCAGTGGAGGTAGTGGCTTTACCCATTGCTTTAGGGTTTTCCTGTCCTTGGAGGCTATACCAGGAGAAAGGTCTCTTCGGCTTCACCTTCGTGTCATAGTACCTCCCCTCTACCCCTTGGTCCTCGAGATACATAGTCATGAAGTTGGGGTAGGAGTAGGACCTTTCTTCTTTTCCGGTTGCTTTGGAGATGTGGTGGGACATGAGGTTCCCCACATTGATTGGATACCCCTCCATGATAGAAGCTATTAGGATCGCCCGGGAGAGTGTGATGACACTATCATGGTGGCTAGGATCAAGCCGACTGCATACAAATATGCACCACCCTTTGGCTTCAAAGCTGAGGTTATTTTTGGCGATTGGGACTCCAGCTGTGAGCCAGGCCGGTGTTGTCCCTGGGATGGCTATTACTTCCACTAGCCAAGGTCAGGCTACTTCATCTAGGGCTATCTTATCCAAATACTGCACAACTTCCACATCCTCAAAACCGACATATGTGTTCAAGGTGGCGCTATCCAACCGTATCTTCAAGTTCTGTACCTTTGTCACAGTGGTGCCCTTTTTGATGTGGGCAACATTTGCGTAGAACTCCTTGACAAGGTACTCATTTGCATCCGGAACCTTGCTGGTGAAGTACTTCCACCCTTTTCTCTCCTCAAACTGTCTCTTGACATTTGGATTGTGGGTAAGGAGATCTTTGTCCATAAACTGTCGCTCAAGGGTAAGCGACCTTTGGGGCCACCATTCCCGAAATTTGAGGTATGCTTTCTCGATCACGAATCTATCCGCCCACACCTCAGGCTTCCTTGATCTAGAAAAACCACCCACATTGGTATCACCCCCTCTCCCGTCATCCGGGACCTCGTCATCCTGATCTACATTGATAGGAGCAGCTGTTGAGGCCGGAGTTGCAGCAGGTGGGGAAGATGGCTTCGATGCCTCACTACCTCCCTTTGAGCCATCAGACGACCCAGAAGATGAGGTAGCTTCATCGATTAGGCAAAAGGGTTGTGATTGGGCCTCTTGTTGAGGTTGTCTAGATTCCCCCTCAAAAATCTCCCAGGATGGGAGATATTCACTTGTGTCTGATGAATCGGCAGGAGGTCTAGTGAGGGTTTTCTTTTTGCTTATGATTCTTTGAGCTGCTAAGGGCCAAGCCTGCTTTCTTTTGCCGCGGCCTCGGGAGGATTCTGCCCTCCCTTTTGATTTGTCTGCTCCTCCACAAGATCGTACCATTTTTTGCAACACACAATTAGTGAAAGATAATTAGAATTGGGGTTCAATCATACCTTAAGGTAGTACACATAAAATGAACAACAATGCTTCTCAAAACAGGGCATCGTGGACCGCAAAAAAGTGGACGCGGCCGCGGAATGCCCATCGTGGTCCGCAAAAAAATAAACGCGGCCGCGAAGAGGTCAGGTTCAGACTACTGACTCTCTGATCTTGGACACACGCGGACCACAAAATATTAGATGCGGCCGCGAATGACCAATCGCGGACCATGAAAAAATGAACGTGGCCGCGAAAGAAATTAACACACTCTATGAAGTTCTCAAGTGCGGACTGCGAAAACTTGAACGCAACCGTGAAGGACCTACTGCGGACCGCGTGAAAGTGACCGCGGCTGCGAACTCTTAGCAATCACTCAGTAACTAAAAGCTAGGGTAGCGCGGACCTCGAAAAAATGAACGCGATCGCCTACCCTATCGCGGAGCGCGTAAAATGGACCACAGCCGCGAAGTTCAAATAATATCGGTGCTAAGAATACTGATAACTAGGGTTTTCACTAAGTGTGCAAAAATCAGTTCAATTTAGAATACTGATAACTAGGGTTTTCACTAAGTGTGCAAAAATCAGTTCAATTAACCATGCAATGTTACTAACCCCAGCCCCCATTAGGCATATAAACACTACCCATATGTATTTAAGTATCAATTAAGCATTAATTTGAGATCATGGTATGCATCTAACCCTAACTAAAAAGAAAAATTAAAACAAAGAGAAAAGAGAAGAAAAAGATAAAATCACATCATGGAATTGAACATAACAGTTGTAAAATTGTAGTAGGAAATGAACTCTTAATGTGAATGAGATGAAAATTGAGAGCAGGATGAGACGAACAATGCTTTATGTGTGGTGAAACGTTAGGGTTCGAAACTATAAAATGTTTAAGGAACCCTTATATATACTAATCAACTATGGAACCCACCGCCTTACCTGAGCGCGGCCGCGAAATTCTATCGCGGTCCGCGCTATGTTACCTTATGTAGACCAGCTTCAAGCACATGGACGCGGTCCGCGGAATATTGGTCGCGGCCGCAAAATTCAATGCGGTCCGCGAAAATTGGAGCGCGACCGCGATCTCTGAAGGATTTTTGACAGTCCAACTTCAGAGAGTTGGCATTTTGCTCTTTCTAAGTACGCGTCCGCGGACAAAAATGTGCTGCCGTGAAATGCTCACGCGGACCGCGAAATTTTGGGCGCGGTCCGCGAACTTCCAACACTTAGTCAAAAAATTTTTTTGTCAAAATCCTACACTACACAACCAGTTCCTACATACACTTCACAACCAGTTAATCCAAAACAATGTCTAATCTAAGAACAAAATCAAAAGAAAGAAAAGCACATGGGTTGCCTCCCAAGAAGCGCCTGATTTAACGTCGCGGCACGACGTATGTTACCATCATCATTTGAAATGGATCAAAGCTACCACGTGGCTATCACCAATCTTGCCAAGGTAATGCTTCACTCGGTGCCCATTGACTCTAAAGATTTCACCATTTTTGTTTTTCAAATCGAGAGCACCAAACAGAGTTACATGCACCACTTCAAAAGGGCTACTCCACTTTGACTTGAGCTTTCCCGGAAACATCCGTAACCGAAAGTTGAATAGAAGAACCAAGTCACCCTCCTTGAATTATTTGTTCTAGATATATTTGTTATGTAAGTACTTCATCTTGTCCTTATACAAGGACGAGCTGGAATAAGCATGGAATCGGAACTCATCAAGTTCATTTAGTTTCTCTACCCAGAGATTGGCAGCTACATACCATTCAAGGTTCAACTTCTTCAGCGCCCACATGGCCTTGTGCTCTAATTCAACTGGAAAATGGCATGCTTTCCCAAATACCAACCGGTATGGAGACATACCAATTGGAGTCTTGTAAGTTGTACGATAGGCCCATAAAGAATCGTCAAGTTTCCTTGACCAATCAGTCCGGTTTGCATTGACAGTCTTGGATAATATGCTCTTGATCTCCCTGTTGGAGACCTCAACTTGTCCACTAGCCTGTGGGTGATAAGGAGTTGACACCTTATGATTGACACCATACTTAGAAAGTAAAGTGTCGAAGGCTTTGTTGCAAAAATGAGAACCCCCATCACTAATGATAGCCCTTGGGGTGCCGAACCTTGTGAAGATATTTTTCTTTAAGAAAGCCACCACACTCCATGCTTCATTGTTGGGCAAAGCCACAACTTCAACCCATTTGGAAACATAATCAACAACAACCAGAATATAAGTGTTCCCACATGAACTCACAAATGGCCCCATAAAGTCGATGCCCCACATATCGAAAATATCAATCTCAAGAATAGTGGTGAGGGGCATTTCATTCTTCTTGGAAATTCCACCAGCTCTTTGGCACTCATCACAATGCCTAACAAGCTCGCTAGCGTCTTTGTACAAGGTAGGCGAATAGAATCCACAGCTTAGGACCTTTGTAGCAGTTCTCTCCCCACCATGGTGACCACCATAGGGTGAGGAATGGCAAGCTTCAAGAATACTCAATTGCTCTTCTTCCGGAAAACATCTCCGGATAACACCATCATTGAAAATTTTGAAAAGATATGGATCGTACCAATAATAATCCAAGCAGTCCCATTTGAGCTTCTTCCTTTGGTTTGAACAGAGATCATTCGGGACAATGTCGATCACAAGAAAGTTAGCCACATCGGCGAACCAAGGTATCCCAGTCACAGAAACGGAGAGGAGTTGTTCATCCGAAAATGAATCATTAATCTCGAGGCCATCATGGGGCCGCCCCTCCTCTTCCAAGCGGGACAAATGGTCCGCCACTTGATTTTCACTCCCTTTTCGGTCTATGATTTCAAGGTCAAACTCTTGTAGAAGAAGAACCCATCTCATCAACCTAGCCTTAGAGTCATTTTTACTCATCAAATAACGAAGTGCCACGTGATCGGTGTGCACAATCACTTTGGTACCCATGAGGTACGGGCGGAACTTTTCCATGGCAAAGAAAATGTCTAAAAGCTCTTTTTCGTTCACCGTATAGTTGACTTGGGCATCGTTCATTGTTTTGCTTGCATAATAGACTGGATGATATATATTGTTGATCCTTTTCCTCAAAATCGCTCCTACCACAACGTCGCTAGCATCGCACATGAGCTCAAATGGTAAGCTCCAATTGGGTGCGGTAATGATGGGAGTGGTAGTCAATCTATACTTGAGAATCTCAAAAGCTTTCATGCAATCATCATTGAACACAAACTTTGCATCTTTTTCCAACAACTTGCACAAGGGGTTCACCACTTTTGAGAAATTCTTGATGAACCTATGGTAAAAACCTGCATGACCAAGAAAGCTCCTCACTCCCTTGAAGGAACTCGGAGGAGGGAGTTTTGATATCACTTCAATTTTTTATTTGTCCACTTCAATACCGTTCTTGGAGATCTTATGGCCGAGGACAATACCCTCATCGACCATAAAGTGGCACTTCTCCCAATTAAGCACTAAGTTGGTCTCCTCACATCGGGCTAACACTTTATCAAGATTATCCAAACATTCTTCAAAGGAATCCCCCACAACACTGAAATCATCCATGAACACCTCGAGGGAGTCCTCCACCATATTTGTAAATATTGCCATCGTACACCGCTGAAAGGTAGCCGGTGCATTACACAAACCAAACGGCATCCGTGAGAATGCAAATGTGCCATACGGACAGGTGAATGTGGTTTTCTCTTGGTCTTCAGGTGCAATGAAAATCTGGTTATACTCGGAGTACCCATCCAAAAAGAAATAATAAGCACGCCCGGCAAGTTAATCCAACATTTGGTCAAGAAATGGCAATGGAAAATGGTCTTTGTGAGTCACTTTGTTCAGCATTCTATAATCCATGCATACCCTCCAACCGGTGACAGTTCTTGTGGGGATCAATTCATTTCTATCATTTGTGATCACAGTCATGCCCCCTTCTTTGGGACACATTGTACCGGCGAAGTCCATGAACTATTAGAAATGGGGTACACAACCCCTGCATCTAGCCACTTGATGACTTCTTTCTTGACTACCTCTTGCATGGCCTCGTTCAACCTCCTTTGATGTTCCATGGAGGGTTTGGCATCTTCATCCAATATGATTTTATGCATCCAAAAGGCGGGGATTATACCCCGAATATCCGCCAATTTCCAACCTATTGCCTTCTTCCTTCTTTGAAGCACCGCGAGGGTGGAATCTACCTGCACGTTAGTTAAGCACGAAGAAAAAATAACAGCTAATGTGGAACAAGGGCCTAAGAACTCATAACTGAGGTGTGAAGGCAATGGCTTCAACTCCAATGTTGGTGGCTTCTCGATTGAGGGCTTTGTTGGCGGAGTCTTCCGGTTCTCAAGGTCCAAGGAAAGTTTACGGGGTCCATATGTGTAGGATCCCATTCCTTGCAAAGTATTTGCACATTCTATCAAGCTTGCCTTCTCATCATCCTCATGATTTAAAAACACAGCTTCCAGAGGGTCTTCCACATTGATCATAGCACTCGTGTCATCAACAATCACCTCCGTCGCAAGATCCACAAAAGAGCATACTTCGTTGCTATTAGGCTGCCTCATTGACTTGCACACGTGGAACACAACATTTTCATTGCCAACCCGGAAGTTGAGCTCCTCTGCTTCCACATCAACCAATGTCTTCCCTATTGCTAGGAAAGGTCTCCCCAATATTATTGGCACCTCATAGTCAACTTCGCAGTCGAGAATCACAAAATTAGCGAGAAGAATGAACTTGTCGACCCGAACTAGAACATCATCAATAATCCCTAGCGGCCTCTTCATTGTCCGGTCCACCATTTGCAACCTCATGGAAGTAGGTCTTGGTTGCCCAATCCCCAATGTCTTAAACACAGAATATGGCATCAAATTAATGCTCGCTCCCAAATCGCACAAGGCTTTGGCTAAATTGGCACTACCGATAGTGTATGGAATTGTAAAGGCGCCAGGATATTCTAGCTTTGGAGCCATGGAATTCACAATGGCACTCATTTGATGTGTCATTTTGATCATCTCACGGTTCATTGACCTTTCATTTGTTACCAAGTCCTTCATGAACTTGGCATATCCCGACATTTATTTTAGAGCTTCAACCAAAGGTACATTTATTGACAAACTTTTCATCATATCAATGAATTTTCTGAATTGGTTCTCGTTGTTTTTCTTTGCGAGCCTTTGAGGATATGGTTGAGGAGGCCCTGGCAAAGGTGCCTTGGGTTTATGCATTATCATTTTTGGTATGTCTATCACATGTTCCCTAGACGGGTTCACATCATTTTGTGTCTCCTTCATGGTGTCATCAATGTCTATCCGCACTTCATCATTCACATTCTCATCATTGGCTTGGATCTCATCATCTTCTTGCATAACCAAATCATCATTCACAATCTTTCTTGGATTGGGGGTACTTGCATCTCCACCTCTACCGCTTCTTGTGGTCACTGCCATAGCATGGCCTGTATTGTTCCCACCCTTCGGGTTTAGTACCGTATCACTTGGTAGTGCCCCCTTAGGGTGAGTATTCAATGCTTGAGAAATTTGACCCATTTGTACTTCCAAGTTGCAGATAGAAGTATTGTGGGAGGCTATTTGGGCATCAAAGTCGGCGTTTCTTTCCATCATTTGCTTGAACAGACTTTCTATCCGTCCCATCTCATTATTGGAAGAACTTTGCCCTTGTGACGGATATGGAGGCGGGTTGTTGGGTTGTTGATACATCGAGGGCCTTTGAGGACCCGACCACCGGTTCCCTTGATTATGGTTGTTCTAACCCCCTTGGTTTCCATTGCCTCCCCAATTACTATTATTGTTGCCACCCCAATTGCCTTGGTTATTTCATTGAATCCCCCAATTTTGATTGTTGTTCCCCCAATTGTTCGGATTGTTGTTGTTGCCACTATTCCAATTCCTTTGGTCTTGGTTGCCTCAATTTTTATTGTTTCTGTGTGATCTCCACTGTTGTTGACTTGGAGCATTGCTCCGTTGACCTTGGTGATTGTTCACATATAAAACCTCTTCACTGTGATCGTCATAAGAGTCATCTTGGTTGTACCCACTACCACTTTGCTCAAATTGATCCTGATTGTGTTGAACTTGTTGACTTCTTTGTCTCCTCTTGTTAACCATTATATTCACTCCTTCCATGGCATTTACTTGCTTTGGCCCCTGAACCTGCTGAAGTTGTGCCTTGGCTAACTGATTCATGGTAGTTGTCAACTCTGCTATGGCTTGTCCGTGATCATGGAGTTCCTTGTGAAGGTGGATAACATCAGGGTCACCTTGAGGAACGTTGGCCTGACTTTGCCAAGCTGAAGAGGTGTCCACCATCTCATCTAATATTTCACATGCTTCTGAATATGGCGTGTTCATGAAGTTACCCCCTGCGAGCTGATTCATCACACACTGGTTAGTTGTGTTGATACCCCTATAAAAGGTTTGCTGGATCATTGCTTCAGTCATATCATTGTTGGGGCACTCTTTGACCATTGTCCGATACCGTTCCCAAATCTCATGTAATGGTTCATTTGGCTCTTGTTTAAAAGCAAGGATTTCATCTCTCAATGTTTCCATATGTCCCGGAGAAAAGAACTTCGTTATGAACTTCTCGGCCAACTCATCCCAAGTGGAGATGGAATGGTTGGGTAGCCTCTCATGCCAATCTAAAGCATTCCCTCTAAGTGATAAAGGGAAAAACCTTAACCTCAAAGCGTCCTCAGATACATTCATCTGCTTGCTTCCCCGACATGTGTCTACAAAACCTTTGAGATGCTTATATGCGTTCTGATGTGGATCTCGGTGAAGAAATCCCTTTGTTCCAATAGAGTAAGCATGACATTGGTTATTTGAAAATTGTTCGCCCGAATCAGGGGCGGGACAATTGCACTTGCGTAGCCTTCATTAGGCAACACTCGGTGTGCTGCCCTTAGAGGAGGTGGGGGAGGGTTTGGAACGTTGTCATGAGGCGGGCGGCCTCTTCTTTGTAATTGAGGTTCAAGATGAACCTCATCCACTTCATTTTTATCTAAAAGCAATTGACCTAAAATCCATTTGTTACCTAAAAGCAATTGACACACAAAAATTAGAAAAACGGAAAGAAAGAAAAACAAAACACACAAATAGTTAGATATATAGCTAAGACCGTCTAACTCCTCGGCAACGGCGCCAAAAATTGATCGGGTCCAAGCCTGCACTACTATTGAGTAGCGAGGATGGTCGATGCAGTTCTACCCAACAAGGTCGGGATCGAATTCACAGGGAGTTAATTGATTTGGAATTAGGTTTATATCTAAGTCTAGATGTGTGTTTTGTTCTTAATTGCACTTCCAAACATGATGATGTTGATTCTACGTCTAATTGTATTCTATTGTATGCAATGATTAAGGCTAGTACAATATTGTTTTGATGTTGGTTTTCAAGTGTTTAAAAGGACTAGGAAAGTGACTTCGGCCTAGGTAGACATCTAACGGGTAGTAAGAATCTAGGGCAAGCTTGATTAATTTGGGATCGTAATATAGCTATCACACCTAAGTACTCACTCTATATCTCTCGATAGTTTGAGTGATTTTGCCCAAGTTGGCTTTTTTAAGCCCAACTGGGTATTCATGCAAGTCATGTGATATTATCTCAAGTCGGGTATTTCTATCTCTAGGTTTAACCCTTTAATTGGGGCTATCAATTTCTTGAGTTCACCCCAATTCCTTGTTAGCCTAGTTTTTCCAGACTTAATCCCTCTTTCTCAAGAAGAGACCAAATCATAAAGGCATGAATCAGTATTTGCAACTACTAATTCTATATTTCTAGCAAGAACTAGGCCAAATATCACTAACCCATAAACATTCAAGCCCTAAAATTTAAGACTCATTAAATACCCATACTAGGGTTGAGTCACAGCCCTAGCTATGGGTCTAGCTACTCATAATAATAGCAGAAATCAAAGATAAAGAGAAGATATAATCCATAATACTAAATTAAAAGATGAAAATCTAATGTTATAAGGTAAATCTTGTACAAAATTGCCCCTAAAGAAAAACCTAGCCGTCTCACGTACTAAGCAAAAACATAAAATAACCTCAAATTGACAACAAGATTTATTTATACTAAGCTGAAATTTTCGGACAAAAGTACCCCTGCGAAAGTTTCACGGCCGCGTAATTCTGACCGCGGCCGCACAATTGCTTTTGCGGCCACGTAATTCTGATCGCGGTCCGCGTTTTATCACATCTGGACCTGGGTTGAACCTTGTTTCGCGGACCACATAATTTCCACCGCGTCCGCGTGAGAGACTTCCGTAGCCGCATAACTTTGACGCAGACCGCCATTCTCATTTTTGCTTGAATTATACACTCTCTGAACCTTAGCAATCGCGGTCGTGCTGGTACTTTCACGACCGCATCTTCTTGCCGCGGTCCGCGTTCATGTTTGTGTCCAAAAAATCATCTCTCTGATTCTTCATATCGCGGACTGCGAAAGAATGGCCGCGTCCGCGTTCCATACCTCGTGGCCCGGTCTTGATTTTTGTTCAAGTTTTGACTCCTTTATGAGTTGATTATGGATCCTTTGGCTCATTTTGAACAATCCTTGCAAGCAAGCATATTAAGTTAGTTTCCGGAAATACCTTCATGCATTTTTGGCACAAAACACAAGTAAAAGAGAGCAATTAATAGGCTAAAATCCCTACTTATCAGAGGCCAAAGAAAAGGTTAAAGGCTTAAATGGGGTAAACTAGTGATAATATTTATGCAATGGTAGGCTTGAAAGGCTAAAGAGGCTTTTTCAAAGATCACAAAGAATGCCTAAGGTCATCTCTCCAACCAAACATAATTAACATTAGCATTGAAAAACCAACCGGGCAATATCTAGATGATAGAAGTAAACACAAGAATTATTTATAACAAAAACTAACACACATGGCACATGAACTAATCAAGACGAATCAATTTCACTTCTTAATAAGAGCATCTAGAGCAATATCATGCCAACTAGTAGGAAAAGAGTCACCAAAAGAGCCAAAAAGTTATCACAAAAATTATTCTTCCCCATGCAACTCACTTTTTCACTTTAATACCGCAAATTCAGAGGGATATTCTTAATTCACACTTCACATACAAGAGACTAATTTTATTAGTACCAAATAATTCAAAAGTCTCCACATAACAAAACAAGACTAACTTCCATAAGAAAGTCGTCACGCATCCATCATAGGGAAAAGTCACCCGGTTCAACACAAAAATATTCCTCGGGAAAGAACCGTAGCATAAAGAAAACCCAAGGAAATACTACTAAATAATTAAAATATTAACTAAAACTACTAAAGAATATAAAATAAACACTAAAGAAATAAAATAAAATAACAAAAACTACTTAAAGAAACTAATACTAAATGAACAAAAATAACATAAACTAAAAACTACTAAAGAAAATAAGTAAAGAAAGAATAATAAAATAGAATAACAAAAGTGACTAATCTTGCAAATGTACAACCAATCACAACTACGCTCGGCAAGAGCAGCACTACTAAAATAAGCCTAGCAAGGGCACACAATATCCATACCACAATATACACCCAGCAAGGGAACATATATAGCATCAATGTACAAATAAAGTATACTCCCTAAAGCAACCCCCAACTAAACATATTGCAGTGTCCTCACTGCACAATATCAAAAGAAAATAAGAGTAGTTTGAGGGTCTCCCTGAGGGATGCATCAGACTAGCAGACTGCGGGAGAGGGCTAATCACTGCTGCTGAGAATTCTCGGCCTCATCATTATCAGTATCATCAGCATCATCATCATCAACAGCACTCGACATGAAAGAGTACTCTTCGCTATCCTCAGCATCAGCAACAGGTATCTTCTTGTTCGGCTGCCCTCATTTGAAAATGTCTTTGATGCCTCTCCACATTTTGATCATTAACTTGCCTTTCTTCTTGTTTCTAGCTTTCTCCTTTTTGAAGTCCGACTGAAGATCGACATGTGCCTTGGTCAAGTTGCCATAGGCTGCCTCGAGTTTGCCAATAGATATTGCCATCTTCTCATGAGACTCTGCCTGCCTTTTTTGTGAATCTAGGTTGGTCTTTATGTCTTCCATGGTAAAGTACTCGGGCCCAGGCTGGGGGTCTGAGGGTCCACTGGGGAGCTGTGACACTAAATCACGGATGACGCCAAGCTGCGAGTTCAACATCCCAAATGGTCCCTCAGGCACTGCTACTTGTGAGGATGACTCTAATCCGCCAACTGTGGTGACTTTCCTCTTCTTGCTCTTGACTGCACTATCCTCACCCGTTACTCTCAACGGATGAAAGGGTTTGTCGGCCGGAAACCAATGATCGGTGCTGCGCACTTCAACCTCTGCCCACCTACACAACTCTATGATCAGTGAAGGAAACATCAAACCTGGGCTATCATTATGCAAGTACTCTCTCAGCTCCCGCAGAATATAATGGTCGATATTCACAGGAATGCCATCAAGAAGGCAAGCAATGATCAAGGCTCTAGTGTATGATACATCTAAAATATTTCCACAGGGTGATACCCCTGTTGCAGAGGATGTAGAGCCATATTTTAGCTTCAGCTGTGAAGTCGATCGACTTCAAACCCCTTCTTTTGTTAGCCCATTTTGCTCTCATGCTTGCGGGATAGTGTTTAGACACAAGCCATTCTGCATTGTTGCAATGATCTTTTTCTTGCACTGGCTCGAATGGATGGTCAGGAATCCCAAGTATGTCATTAATCTGCTCAGTTCCAAACCTCACTATCTTTCCCCTTATGGTGAGTTGTGGGTCGGCAAAGTTTGTACGCTTAAGATTCGCGTAAAACTCAAGAACCCACTCCTCATTGGCTTTGCACGGAGTAGGCATGAAGCACGACCAGCCGGAGGCTTGAAGACAACCATAGAATTCTGGGAGTAGCTCGGCCAATTTCTCCCCGGCAATCCCCTTTACAAGCACTATCTCTTTGGTGAGGAGGTTGTCATAATACCGGCGGTGACAATCAGCCGACATGAAGCGTGACTCGTCAAAGTGTTCATCCACAGCTTCCTCCTCAATTTCATGATCAAGCGAGGCATTTTCATTCATGTTCGGTCCATTTTAGCTTAAAGTACCTTCAAAAAATCAAAACAACGTTAGTCGGGCAGTAGAATCATGTTAGGCAATTTAAAATAATGCAATTAGGCCAAAAATTCAAGTTGAACGATCCCGGTAAGCTCCAGTTGCAAAGCTACTGGAATTGCAGAATCTGCCCAGTTTCCGCACCTGCGGAAGAACCATCGCAGGTGCGGTCACGCTTCTGCGGGTTTTCCTCCGCTTCTGCAGTTTTTCCCAGTTTGCCAAAAATCGCACCTGCAGAACAGTCAATGCAGGTGCGAGGCCGCATCAGCGACACGTTTTTCGCTTCTGCGGTGTTCATCAAAGGGTTCAAATGCCCAGATGTTTTTCGACACTTTTCACTTGTAGCATGATGTTTAGCACCTAATTTATACTCAAGAATTCTAAATTAGTGCACTACATGAACCTATGACTCTATTAAAACTGATTTGTGGTACTTAGCTCACAATTTTCTTTTGGACAATCCGTCAAACACTTTGCAAGCTGTGAAAAATTTATGCTTCTTCACACAAATTGGGTACTCAGATTTCCCAAAATTTGTTCTTCTTCATTAGCAGCACACACAAACCTACCCTCAACCAATTTCCTCACCCTAATATCAACATAAATCAGAGGGGAATGGGGAATCAGGGGAAACAACCATGGTAACTCAGAAATGAGGAAGAAGAAGAAGAAAAAAAAAGAAGTAAAAAAGAGGAGTAGATGAGAGATACATGTGTTGTCTTGTGTGAGAGCAGTAGAAATCAAGAGCAATGGAGAATTTTGAGTATGTGAGAGATGGTGGAGTTTGGATTTTGGAAAAAACAAATCAGAGAATACCTGATGAGATGAGAGATTATGTTCATTAAACTTTCCCGATATCCGCACCTGCAGTTAAAGAAACCCTTCTACGCCGCCGCTGCTGTGAGAATGTCATCGCACCTGCGGAATCTGCACATCTGCGCCTAGAAACCCGCTTCTGCGTGACCGCATCTGCGAGAAAAGTTCCACAGATGCGGTTACACCAGATGACTGGTGCCCAGATTTTTGCAACCATTATTTTTGTGCATTCCAAAACCTCAAACTCCTCAATTCAACTCCAAAAAATCTGAAACTTCGCAGATTAGTCAAAAATAATATTCTAATCTATTCTAAAAAAGGAAATTTCAAAAATGACTAAAAATTACAAAAAACGATAGTTGCCTCCCACCAAGCGCCGCATTTAACGTCGTGGCACGACACGAATCAACTTTATCACTTTTCTCGCCACTTGGACGATATGAATTGGGCACCTAACTTGGAATCAAGCTTGTGACCACGAGTGGTGGGGGTGGTAAGTAAATGATCAAGCCAAGCATTAATTTCTTCATCTTGCGTTTATTGACTTTCATGTGAGGAATGTCATTTTGCCTTTTTGAACATGCAAATTGCAAAATATATGGCTCTTATTTTTCTTCTTTGCACTTCCATATGGATTCACACGGCTCAATTCCCATATCACCATGCAATTCCAAGGTTGAAAAATACTTGGAATGCGACTTCAAGCCTTCAAATTGCAATTCTTCCCGGATTTTGACATCCTCTTTTTCCCCCGAACTAGAGCCAACTTCAACCATATTTTCACTTACACCGGTTGACTCTAATTCCATATTTTTCTTTGCATCATTAACACTCATGGAGTCGGTTGGCGGATGTTCAATTCTTGATTCCTCGAAATAAAGTTCACTATCTTCCTCGAAGTCAGACTCTTCTTGATCTCTTTCCACACTCTCAAGTTGATGGGCATAATGAGCCTCAATCAATGATTCCATTTGCTTTTCCAAGGTGCGGATATCATTATCATTTTGAGTCAAGCCTTGTTTCAAGTCCTCGAGTGCCAAGTGGTGCTTCTCCTCATTTTGAAGAATGGCCTCCATCATGAGCATCATTTTCTCATTTTGGGCATTTGAGAGTTCTTCTTGGTTTTGATCAAGTGCCAAAAAGGGATTTTCGGCTTCAACCTCTAAGTAAGGTTCTTGGCTATCATTCACTTCCGAGGCTTTTTAGACCTCTAAAGCTTCAAGCATTTCACCCATTTGTAAGTTCAACCTTTCAAGCACCAAATCATTGTGGAGACTATTTTTCAAAAGCTCCTCCAAGGCATTTTGCTCTTTGTTTCCTCCTTCAAGTAGGCATTCTAACATGAGCTTAAACTCTCCATTTTGACCATTCTCAATTTCTTCCACTTCCACATCCATATAATTTTCATCACAAAAAGTAGAATCATCATAGCGGAGGTTTGGGGAAGGTAAGGACAAATAAGTACAATTATCCCAATGACCATTTTAACGGCCACACTTATCACAAATAATCCACTCATAGGTTTGAGATTGTGCGCACGATCCATCCCCGGGAGAATTTAAATAATTTTGCCACGAGTGTGGTCCTCCGCAATAAGGATAAGGGTGATCAAAGTATGAACAAATACCATCCAGCCAATTTTCATTATATGATGCCATTTTTTTTATAAAAAAAAATTAAGAAAATAAACAAGAAACAAACAAGAAGATAAACAAAGATAAGAAAATAATTACACAAATATTCACAAGTTTGGACCAAAGCACTTACGCTTACTTCTCAAACAACCTAAATTATGCCAAATTGCTCCCCGACAACGGCGCTAATTTTGATGACGTCCAAATCCACTACTAAAAAGTAAATGGACACGGTTGCATGCAATATAATTTACCCAACTATGAGTCGGGGTCGAATCCCACAGAGAACAATATGTAGGCGATTAGGAATGTAAAAGAATTATCACTTGTTATGCAATGCCAAACACTTAGAATTTGGTGGTGGAAATATTATAGCTAAATGCGAAAATGTGAACTAACCTAGAAAGCAAGTAAAATGATCAATGGCTACAAGCATGGATGCATCGGGATTTACACTCAAGTAACGATCCAATGTATTTCATGATTTTACGAATATGAGCGAGTTTATGTTAATTAGCCTCGGGTAATAATTCTATATTAGCTTCTTCTGAAGACTAACAAGACTTCCTAATTGAATTATCCCTAAAGAAATTACGAGATTAAGCACACCCGAATACGACTACAAGTAGTTCAATCCTATCCCTAGATAGAATCTATAAAGTGAGGGTTAAAGCCTCGAGTTCTTGTCAATTAATCTTTCCCAACCCCAAATAATCTTTCCCAAAATTAATTCGAAGTTAATGGGCGAGTGTTAGGGTTATCTAATCCCTTTGGAAACATTAAAGAACAAGAATAATTAAAGAAACAATAACTCACTTCATAATAAATAAAAATCGTTCAATACATAAACACAACAAGATATTTAATCCACACTTTAAATATGAATATTCCCATAAACAAGATTCAAGTGTTTAAAAAATACTACACACTTAAATATTCAATACAAAGCAAGGAAATGAAGAAATGAGCATAAATGAGTAAGAAATTCTCATCCCAAAGCGTCAAATCTTCAAGCCCCAAGAGTGTGTGCAAGAACCCTAGCTCCAAAACTTGTCTTCTCTAGTCTAGGAAACTGAAAAATAAGCCAAAGATATCTTCCAAAAATTTGTTAGGTCGTGTATTTGTGGGTTTTGAGTTGAGAAAATGTGAAATGTCATTCCGCAGATGCGGATTGCCTATCGCAGATGTGAACAATGAAGGGAAGCTCTGGTTCCGTAGATGCGGACTTGCAAGCGCAGAAGCGGTTCTTGTCTCGCAGATGCGATCCCAGGCGAGGTAGCTCAATTCCACAGATGCGGACCATTTCCTCACAGATGCGAGGTTGCTTCTGCGACCAGTCTTTCGCAGATGCGGAAATACTGAAGAGTTTAGCATTGTTTCAACCTTTTTTTGCTCAATTCCACTTCAATTGAATTCAACTCTCTTCATGGCATCATTTACCTGAAAATCTAACAATACACACCATAAACGCCCCTATATTATAATTAAAGGACATAAAAATTAAAGAAAAGAGACTAGAATGAGTGGTAAAATCACCACTCATCAGACCTCAACCTAATATGCCAACAAGTCATATAACCCAATACGAACTTAGTCGAACATTCGAATCACTCACAATAATACCAAAACACCGATTACACCCAGATTCAAACCAAAAGAACTTCTTAACTTCCGAATTCTACAAACGATGCCAAATCATACCAAACCACGCTCGATTGACCTGAACTTTTTCACATAAATCATATTCAACATTACAGACCTACTACAACTTCCGGAATCGCAATCCGACTCCGATATCAAAAAGTCAACCCCCGGTCAAACTTCCGAAAGTTCGACTTTCGCCATTTCAAGCCTACATCAGCTACAAACCTCAAATTCATAGTCCAGACACGCTCTTAAGTCCAAAATCACCCAACGGATCTAACAGAACCGACGGAACTCCATTCCGACTACGGTCAAAATCCTAAGACTTAAGTTTCCGTTTTAGGGACTAAGTGTCCCAAAACACTCTAAAATCAAACAAGACCTCCCGACAAGTCACATAAGCAGAAACAGATACGGGAAATGCATTAAATAGGGGATCGGGGCTAATACGCTCAAAACAACTGGCTGGGTCGTTACAGTAAATCCTTACATAAACTCATAAAGACCAGCTGTTGCAGAGAACCAATTGATTTTGGAATTGGACCAAAGAAGCTGCAACGAACTAAGATTCTGCATAATATGACCAGTTTCTGAAGTCAGGATTGCCACTACAAATTTTGTATACTTGATCGCCATTTAAATTCTCTTACAAGGTTGTCAAATTCTTCAAATTTTCAATTGATGATGGAAGAGTTCCTTTCGGTCCAACATTATTCAAGAAATCCCTCCACCAAATTCGTTACAATAAAATAAAGTAAAGTGATAAACCGTTTGAATATGTAACTTTGGATAAGAGGAGTGTTAGAAACTAATTAAAGATATTCAAGTAGTGGATATCTTCTAATCCAAATGGCAGAACTTATTCCTTTTAGTTGAGAAAAGGATTTATATTTCATATGATGATATGTATATTCCTTAAAAATACTTCTAAAAATCAGTTTGGGATGAGGAACGGATGACGCCAGAATTAAACAATAGCAAAGAGAAAGACATTAATATTGCACTTATTTGTTTTTAGCACTATCTGCGGCATTCTTAATGATTTTTACTTGAAACTACAATGGTGCCTCAGATGAGGGTTGGAGAAAGAATTATAGGTAAACTAAAGATAATTTCAGAATCTTATCATCAATATCTGAAGAGTCAATATAGAAAAAATAGAAACAAAAACGTACAAAATTTCCAATGCAATTAACGATGAAAGATGTTCAAACTGGTTGCCTTTCAAGTCCATGCCTGATAACTTTCTGTGGATGAAAATTTAAAGAAAACAATGATGAACGGAAGGTAGGCCAACTACAGAACAGTCAGAAATTTTAAATATCAAGGATATACATTGAGGTTATGCGCGAATCTTTACATACAATTTCTTCCCAGCTTCCACCATAAGGATCTGACCCTTCCAATTTGGTGGCAAGTTATTCCAACTAGATTTGAGAGCAAATAGAGCAATGGATGCACAATGAAAGGAATTATAAATGGCTTCTATTGTTGTACTATTAAAAATCTAGATATTTCACATACTACTAATGTACTCATAAAACTCAAGCTATGAAAAGCACAAAACCTTTTAAGCAAAATAATTTTACAAGTACCTCAAGAGCATATTTTAACTTTTTTATTCTTAAGTTCTAAATTGGGTTATCCTTTGCTAACACACCAATTCGACAGTTGTACATCAACTCGTCTACACCTAAAAATATAACAAATCAATATCTTAGCCAGATCAGCACCTGGAAAGCTTTAATCGACCTGCTTATCTGCAAAGAGTAGTTTACAACAATTGAGTGTCTTGTTATGTATCAACGATACTCCAAAGTCAGATCATATCTACCAAAGACAATGCACCACAGCCTCACAAATTCATCAAGCTTAACCATGTACTTGTTATAGCTAAAAAGTGTCCTTGGGAAAGAGTACGTTTTGAAGCAAGTGACTTGTATGAGTGGACTACACATTACAAAGTTCAGCAATGTACAGTTCTAGCATCAATTAATCCGCCAACTCTTGTAATCTTAACATCTGAAATTGATTAAAAAAAAATATTAAAAGCATTACCTCCGGAGCATTATCACTCTTTGGAAACCAAATTTTAGAACACACAAACCACATATTTAATTCAACATTATTTAAACAATACTGATTAGCAGATAAACCAATTCTTTGATAACATATAACCATTGTTAAAAAAATGGCAGTGCATCTACCAAGGTCAAATCATTTGTTGATGCAGTATCGCATTTTTAATAATTATTGTACCATTAGCGGTGTCTGATATAGCTTAGACGTATGATGATTTTGGACTTGGGCATATATTCGGATCGGGTTCTGGATGACCAGGGAGTGTTTCGGCGCTTAATATTGATAGTTGGCACCCTGAAGGTTTTAAAGTTCTTTAAATTTGGTTTGGAGTAGGTTTTGGTGTTATCGAGGTCTGTTTGGGATTCCGAGTCTGACAAAATATGGTGTCATTCCGAGTAGTTTAAATATGTTTCGGCGCGTTCGGAGTAAGTTGGAAGAACTTGAAGTTCATAAGTTGATTCAATTTGATTTAGGGTGTGATTTTTAGTTTTGATGTTGTTTTATGCATTCTGAGGGTTCGAGCGAGTTCGTTTTATAATTTCAAACTTGTTGGTATATTTGGGTTGTGCCCCAAGGGCCTCTGGTGTTAATCGGACGTGGTGCGGAACTCATTTGGACTTGGAAGAGCAGCTGAAGCACCTGGTTTCTGGTGTAATCGCACATGTGGAGGACTAGCGCACGTGCGAGCTCACAGAAGCGAGCCATGGACCGCAGAAGCAGCGCAGCACTGGCTTCCCAGTGATCGCAGAAGCGGTGAAGGGACCGCACCTGCGGAGGCGCAGGTGCGGAGAAGACGATCCTAGAAGCGTACCAGGGTCGCAGGTGCGACGCGCTCGCCGCAAAAGAGGGACCGCAGAAGCGGACTCCCGTCCGTAGAAGCAAAACCAGCCAGCCTTAGGCACTTCCGCAGAAGCAGACCTTGGTCCGCAGATGCGGCCCAGCGACCGCAGGTGCGAAATCGCTGGAGGCAGTGTGGTCCTTTTAAATTGGGACTTAGGCTATTTTGAATTCATTTATTGCACACTTGGACGATTTTTGAGCTTCAAAGAGGGGGATTTCCACCTAGCTAATTAAGGTAAGTAATATCTATGCAATATGAGTTTAATACATAGATTATGGGTAGATTTAATATGTAAAATTTGTGAAATCATGGGTTTAGATGAAAAACCTAGGTTTTGATAAAAATGAGATTTAACCACGAAAAATGATTAGGGAATTGAGTAAAAATTATATATTTGAGTTCGTGAGGTTATGGGTAACAACTTTCTTCGAAAATTTCTGAAATCCGGGCATGTGGGCCCGGGGGTGAATTTTAGGAATCCTTCAAATTGGGGTTGGACAATAACTCTAATAGCTTGAATATGAACTTTTAAACATATATTGATTAATTTATATAACGTTTAGTTAGTTTTGGATTGTTCGGCACCGAGTTGGGACTTTAGAGCGGAATTTTGACCGAAAAGTGAGCCTTGAGACGAGGTAAATCTCTTGTCCAACCTTGTAAGAGGAAATTTACCCCATAGGTGATTTTAATTAATGTTTGCCTCTAATTGTGGGGCTACGTACGTACGAGGTGATGAGAGTCCATGCGTAGCTACTATTTATGCTGTGTCCGGTGGTTTAGGACCCAAATCATGAATTATTTGAAATGTCGCACCCTATTTGTTAATTAAAGTGCCTATAATATGTTAGAACTTGTTAGAGGAATTATGAAAGATCGTTAATGGAAATTGTACTACATTGTGTGATAGCCTTTAATAACGTCTAAGTCAAATGCTTACAAAGTATCCTCTCTTCTTATGGAGCGGGCCGAATGCCTCGGCACTAGATAGATGCATCTATGGTTCGTGCCGCCCGACCCTCGGCAGTGTACACATTATTCTGGATCGGACCGTACGACCTCGGCATAATTGTGTGTGTTAACACTCAGAGTTTAATTATATATTTGATATCATTTCATGGCTTGAAAGGTTAAAAGTATACAAGATGGAATTAATTCGGTACTTACCATGTGTGAAAGAAATTCTTTACTCCCTGCTTGTTACTTAGTTATTATCTTGATTACATAACCCATGCTATTTAGAACGTCTGTACTTTTATTGGTAGCCCATAGTAAGTGTCGATGTCGATCCCGCGTCACTACTTCTTCAAAGGTTAGACTTGATACTTACTAAGTACATGTTGTTTATGTACTCACGCTATACTTTTGCACTAATCGTGTAGCATCTGAGGTAGGTGCATCTGGCGGTCCTACCGGCGCTCGTCCCAGATATCCCGAGGCCTAGTAGTGAGCTGCTTCCCAAGCCATTCTGCAGCCCCTAGAATCTCTCTTTTGTATTTATATTCTGTCTACTTTATTTCGGACAATAGTTAGAGTTTTGTATACTCTACTAGTGGCTCATACACTTCTGACACCAGATCTTGGCACACATTCTAGTAGAATATTTGCTTTTGGGGTATTTACATATTTATGCTTGCATTCAGCTGTTTCATTTAAATCATTTGACTCTCTATTTCTCAAATTACTAAACAAATGGGATTTAATTACTTGGAAATTATTTAAAATAAGAAATCACGTAGTAAATTCATCGTAGGCTTTCCTAGCAGCGACGTTAGGTGCTATCACGACCTATGGAAGAAATTGGGTCGTGACAGAAATAAACGATCAAACCAATTGCAATGTTATGGCCAAGCATGAACTTAGATTGAACAATTACCTCTTCCTCGATTGGACCTTCGATTCAAGCCCAGTCGTGAATGAATAACAGAACAAGTGAGAAAAATTCTTCGCAGGAGTTAGAAGGTAAAAATAAACTTTTATTTCCTTAAATCGCGTGTTATAATGTGTCAGAATAAAGAAAAACTTTCCCTTTATATAGTAGGAGAGTTTTAGTCCTAATACAAGTCTAAAAAAGGTAAAATCTTCTTTTTCTGGTAATTGTTGATCCATAATCGACATCGAGAAAGATTTGCGCTGTGATAGCCAGTTGAGGGCGAGTATTGCGGCCCCCTATCAGTTGTGCATAACCGTCCATCGCGTCTCTCGAGGTTTAGTAGTCATACTCGGTCCGGGGTGTGTCATTTTACCGCGTCCGATGTCGGATATATTGTTCATCTTTCCCGAGTCTCGACGAGTCTCTGGCCCCGATTACAATCTCGCGGTTCTGTGTTTCCCTCTCATTCTTTCATCAAGGAATCAAGGTAGACATTAACCCCCTGATTTTACCCGTACACAGATAGTCTCCTCATTTTTCGAAGGGTAGATTTATCAAAACGACGGGAAATGAAAAGTGATCCCCGGTTTCTTCCTTCGTACAATTACGACCAAGTTGCTAAACGTCTCATCAGTCGCGTCGTTCTGACTTCACACAGTGTCGGCTGCCGATTGACTGTCCTCGAATTCAAAACGTCGCGCTTTGATTGTTCTCCGCCTATAAAAACTCTGACCCCTTTTTCACTTCTCCTTTTTCCGATTCTAGAATTCTTACCCTCGAATTCCCTATTTGCTTTTAAATCCTTCAAATCTTCATACACTGATCTTTATACATTCATATCCGCATCCTCAATCTTTATACATTCTCTTTGAATCTTTAACCCAGACCTTTATATCTTCATCTCATCTTCAAATCTTCATATTTTTATAGAAACCATCATATTTTTTCTTCAAACCTTCTTATTTCCCATATACCGATGGAAAAAACGTCCAAATCCGTACCTCAGTATACCTCTCCTTCACCTTCCAACCCGGCCACAGACGCTGAGGTGGCCCAGGAGCCCCCCTTGAAGAGCTTCGTACCCGGGGGCTTCTCTATCGGGAACGACTTCAACGTCGAGAAGGCCTCCAATCAACAAGACCGAGGTGAAGGAGCATGGACGTACATATGCTCTGTTACTGAGGAAACACTACCCACAGTCCAGGTAGATTGTGACTGGGAGGGCAAGGAGGTGGTCGTCTCCCATCCCGACGATGACATCACCACTTACGTGCAGGGATACTTAAGTATTTACACTTACCCCTTCACGCTCGCCCCGTTGGACCCCATAGTCCTTGACTTCTATAAAACGTACGAGGTCTATCTTGGGCAGATCACCCATCATTTTGGAGGATCGTAATCCTCCTCTGACACTTTATGAACAACACCGAAGCACCTCGGTTCACCCTCGTCCATATGCTTTGTCTATACTATCCCCGAATCTTTCGGGGGGTTAATCAAGCTCATTTGCCGAGCAAGCAAGGCTTCGTTCTCAAGCATCGACGAGTACCGAGATCTAGTCTGGCAGGGGAGGTTCGTTCGGGTGAAAACCGAATCCTCATCCCCACCCCCCGAATTGCTACCATTCCCGGAGTAGTGGAATGCCTCCCGTAAGTCTTTTCCTTCTCGAGTATTTGGTTTCCCTTTTATCCTTTTTCTAATTGCTTGTGTTTGTCATTGTGTATAGGTTTTGCAAATTCCTAATGCAGTCCCCCGCTTCAAGGAGTGGATTGAGAGGATTTGCAAACAGATGCCATACTCCGAGCAACCATGACGCAAGCTCTCGAAGGGTAAGTGGGAGGCCCGTTCTCATGGCGAGGCCCCCTCCCGAATGATTACCTTCATACTCTTGGCTTACATATAGCTAAGTCTTCTTTCTTCTTACAGGTTTGCCTAAAACCACCGAGCTCAAGCCGTTGGATGAGGATGAGGATTTATCCTCGCTTGTCGAACTATCTGCTTCGGGACAGCCCGGGGCTGCCGCAGAGGAGAAAAAGAAGAAGAAGAGAAAGTCCTCGGGCTGCTCAGATGCCGAGGCGAAGAAGAAGAAGGGGACCATCCGGGTCCGAAAATTCAAAAAGAGCACCAAGTCTGGCAACTAAATCTGGCAGCTTTGGTGCGTAGTGCTCTCAATTCTTTGGGATCTGAAGGTAATTTCCCTATCTTCAAGTAGTCTATGTATTTGTTTCTCTAATCCCAATTCAAGCTTGTTGAGTTTACTTCGGCGTGACCTTCTTTTAGCACCGAGTTCATTAGTTGTACCACCGCCCCGAGCTAAATTCGTCGGGGTCGACCGACGATCCCTTGTTGACTAGTGCATCAGCCTAACTATTTTGATCCTAGGGTACATGCTGCAGATTCCATTCCTTGAATTGATGCAGGGTTACCTGCAATTTGTCCAAGTACCTCTGCATCCGTTCTTCTTTTACTTCGAGCGTTCCGTTGACTTAATTTACCACGAGGATGGAATAGCATTTGGCTTTGATTACTTCGGCCCCAAGGCTCTTAGCCAGTTCTAGACCTTGAATCATGGCCTCATACTTGGCTTCATTGTTAGTCAATTTTACAATTCTAATAGACTGCCTAATTATACTTCCCCTAGGTGATTTTCACACAATACCGAGCCCGACCCCTTCGCGTTGGAGGCACCCTCCGTGCATAGGGTCCAGAATCCCGAATTAGCCCCCAAGGTGAGCAGTAATTCCTTTTCGAATTCGGGTATTAAGGCCGGCGTAAAGTTTGCCACGAAGTCTGCCAAATTTTGAGATTTTATGGGAGTTCGGGGTCTGTACTCAATATCATACTTGCTAATCTCCATAGCCTATTTGGCCAAGCGGCCCGAGAGCTCGGGTTTATGCATGATATTCCTCAGCGGGTAAGAGGTTACGACACATATAGGGTGGCATTGAAAGTACGGTATTAGCTTCTTGGAAGCGCTTAGCAAAGTGAGTGCTAACCTTTCCAGGTGAGGGTATCTTGACTCAGCATCCCCTGGAGTTTTGCATACCTTCTTCCTCCCGGACCAAGACACCACTTACCGTCACCTCAAAAATTGCCAAGTAGAGGTATAGATGTTTCTCTACCTTCAAAGTGTGCAGCAGAAGGGGGCTCGACAGGTACCGTTTGAGTTCTTCCAAAGCTTGTTGGCATTTTGGAGTCCAGGAAAAATTATTCTTCTTCTTCAATAGTGAGAAGAATAGGTGGCTCATGTCCGAGGATCTCTAGATGAACCGGCCCAACGCGGCTATACGCTTGGTCAAACTTTGAACCCCCATGACATTGTCCATTACGATGATGTCCTCTATGGCCTTTATTTTGTCGGGGTTGATCTCTATCCCCCGATTGGATACCATAAACCTGAGGCATTTACTTGAACCAACCTCGAATGTGCACTTCTCCGGGTTTAGCTTCATGTTGTACTTCCTTAGTATGTCGAAGGATTCCTGCAAATGTTTCAAATGGTCCTCTGCTCGTGGGGAATTAACCAACATATCATCAATATAAAATTCTATTGATTTCCCTATTTGTTCCTCGAACATCCGTTTTACTAGGCGTTGGTAGGTGGCACCGGCATTCTTTAATCCAAACGGCATTACGTTATAGCAGTAGGTGCCAAATTAGGTTATGAAAGAAGTCTTTTCTTGGTCGTCTGGGTCTATCCGAATTTAGTTGTACCCGGAGTAGGCATAAAAAATGGAGTATCTCGTGTCTGGCCGTTGCGTCAATCATTCGATCGATGTTAGGTAAAGGGAAAGAATCCTTAGGGTATGCTTTGTTTAGGTCTTTAAAATCCACACACATCCTTAGTTTATTTTCTTTTTTAGGTAATACCACTACGTTAGCTAACCAATCCGGGTATTTGACTTCCCGGATGGATCCTATTTTTAGAAGTTTGGATACCTCATCCTTGATGAACGCATGTTTGACCTCGGAATGTTGTCTCCTCTTCTGCTTAACCGGATAGAACTTCGAGTCCAAACTCAGATTGTAAGTGGTTACTTCTGGTGAGATCCCTGTCATGTCAAGATAAGACCAAGAGAAACAATCGGCGTTAGCTTTAAGAAAACCAATAAGTTTTTCTTTGAGCTCGGGGGGTAACCCCGTGCCCAGGTATACCTTTCATCAGGTAGATTCTCGATTAACATGACTTGCTCCAACTCTTCATCCGTTAATTTGGTGGCGTCGATGACATCAGGAGATTTGAACGATCTCGGGATGCCATAATCGTCTTCCTTGTCTGCTCCTCATTCTTCCTGTTTCTTCAGTTCGGCTGAGGCTGGTATCAGTGATTATTGTTTAGTCATTTCCTTTTTGGTCAGCTCCGTTTTCCTTGATGTCAAAACCGCAGGTACCAGAATTACCTCATCGACAACAAACATCTCCCTCGCGGTCGATTGTTCTCTGTAGACCCTTTTGACTCCCCTTGGTGACGGAAATTTCAGTGCCTGGTGTAAGGTCGAGGGTACCGCCCTCATGTTGTAGGCCAATGGCCTTCCAAACAGAGTGTCGTACCTCATGTCCCCTTCGATCATGTAGAACTTCGTATCTTGGATTGTCCCAGCGGTGTTTACTAGCAAGGTTATCTCTCCTTTTTTTGGTCTCACATGCCATGTTAAATCAGTTCAATACCCGGACTACTGGTACAATTTGGTCCTGTAACCCTAATTGCTCTACGACCCTTGATCTGATAATGTTGGTCGAGCTACCTGGATCAAACAACACACTTTTAACTCGAGATTTATTGATATGTACGAATATTACTAGTGTATCGTTGTAAAGTTGTATGATGCCCTCGGTATCTTTGTTTCTCAAGGAAATGGCTCCCTCTGGGACATAGTCTCGAGTGAATTATTCCCTCGTGATAGATACTTTAGTGCGCTTTATCATTGGTCCCTAGGGAACATTGACTCCTCTGATGATCATGTTGATCACGTACTGAGGCTCCACTTTTTCGACCAGTTTGTTGGAGTCCCTATTCCTGAGGTGATTTTTAGCGCGCTCACTCAGAAATTCTCGGAGGTCCCCTTTGTTGAATAACCGGGCAACTTCTTCCCTTAATTTTCGGCAATCTTCTGTCTTGTGACTGTGAGTGTCGTAATATTTACATATCAAATTAGGGTCTCTTTGGGTAGGATCGGACAGCAATGGCCGGGGCCATTGGTCTCTTTTATGTGCCCTATGGCTGACACGATGATGGTGGCGTCCACGTTGAAGTTGTACTTCGACAATCTCGATGCTTCCCTGATCCCGAGCGGATTGTCGAAACTATTCTAGCTCATTAGACTTCGGCCATCGGACCCTCGATCACTTCTCTTCTCATTTCTTGCGCTATATGGTTGACGCCCAGACCCATTTACTCTGTCCGCGTTGTATGGTTGATATCGATCTCGGACCGGTCTCGACTTTTGATCAATAATTCTCTTAGATCTATCATCGGCCATGATGGGGTAAGCAGATCCAAAAGGGGCATCGAGTTGGTCGTCCTTGACCTTGATCTTCAATTGGTACCTGTTGTGGACGTCGGCCCAGGTTACCGTCGGGTACTCCACCAAATTTTGTTTTAGTTGTTGAAAGGCCAAGGATCTTCGGGGGTTGAGCCACTGAGTGAATGCCTAAACGGCCCAATCATTTTCAACCGGTGGTAGGTCCATCCATTCCATCTGGAATCTTGACACGAACTCCCTGAGCATCTTGTTATGTCTTTGTTTGACCTTGAAGAGATCTGACTTTCTAGTATCGACCTTGATGGCCCCGGTATGGGCCTTTACGAAAGCATTTGCAAGCATAGGAAATGAGTTAATAGAGTTTGGGGGCAAGTTGTGATACCATATCATTTCTCCCTTGGACAAAGTCTCCCCAAACTTCTTCAGTAACACTAATTCAATCTCATCGTTCTTCCAAATTGTTCCCATTGATCGTACATGTATAGGAGGTCACATACTCATTTGGATCTGTGGTCCTATTAAATTTGGGGATGTCAGGTATACAAAACCTCTTTGGGATCGGCTTTGGTGCCGCGCTCGGAGGAAAGGGCTTCTGGATAAATTTCTTGGAGTTCGGCCCCTTCAATATCAGGGGTGCTCCTGGGATCTGGTCGACCCTGGAATTGTAAGTTTCTACCTTCTTGTCATTAGCCTCAATATTTTTCTCCCCTGACTCCACCTGTTTCATCAACGCTTCGAGCATTTTCATTACCGCAATATTTACCCCAGGCTCGGCTTCACCCGATTTCTCGTCAATTTGGTCTCTTCGGGTGCTTTCCCGGGATTGTTCGGGCTCGACCTTGTTGGGGCCATGACTTTGATTCTATAGTTATGCTATTGCCACTTGTTGAGCCTGAAGCATTTCGAAGATTAGTTGCAGGCTCATCCTATCACCTTCCCCGTCGGACACTTCTCGAGCTGTTGGTCAGGGTCCCTCATGAACACTATTTTCGAGGTCAGTTGGCAAATTGACGTTGATGGCCCCCTACGAGTTAGCATTGACTGGATAGTTAGCCGGGACACCGTTGGAATTGGCAGGGGGCACCTCGTTACTGATCACCATATTATTATTTTTGCCGTGATGGTAAGACTCAGCGTCAACGTTCAAGGGATCAGACTAAGAGTTTGATATTTTCGGGCTAACCTGAAATTAAGACTTCAAAGAACAAGCGTAAAATAGGGTGTTATGGAGATTCGTATCAAATCACCACTATTATCCTTAGCTCCACAGTGGGAGCCAAATTATTTACCCCAAAATTGGGTAACAATTAAATTTGTACGCGGTTTTAAGGACATGATTTAATTGTATATGAATAATTAAGAATATTAGATAAATGAATTAGAAACGAAAAAAATGTTCAAACCAATTCCAATGTTATGGCCAAGCCTGAACTTAGATTGAACAATGACCTCGTTATCAATTGGACCTTCAGTTCGAGTCCAGTCGTGAATGAATAACAGAACAAGTGAGCAAAATTCTTCATAGTAGCTAGAAGGTAAAAATAAATTTTTATTTCCTTGAATCGCATGTTAAAATGTGTTAGAATAAAGAAAAACTTTCCCTTTATATAATAGGAGAGTTTTAGTCCTAGTACAAGTCTAGAAAAAAGGCAAAATCTTCTTTTTCCTGTAATTGTTGATCCATAATCGACATCGAGCGAGAATATTCGCGTTGTAATATCCGGTTGAGGGCGAGTATTGCGGCCCCCTATCAGTCGTGCATAACCGTCCATTGCGTCTCCCTAGGTCTAGAAGTCATACTCGGTCCACGGTGTGTCATTTTACCGCGTCCGATGTTGGATATATCATTCATCCTTCCCCGGTTGCGACAACTCTTTGGCCCCGATTACAAGCTCGCGGATCCGTGTTCCCCTCTTGTTCTTTCATCAGGAATCGAGTTAGACATTACCCCGATTTTACCCGTACGCAAGATTAAAAGAGAACAAATTATTTCATTTAAAATAGGAGCAAAATGTTGATAAATTAAAATTGGAACCGAATTTCCGAAATAAGTAATAATGCATGATAATTGGCAGGATAAGTAAGATATCTCCCAAAGTTTGCGGCTTTAATTAACCTCTCTTCCTTCGCTGAAATAATTTGACAACTAATCCATATTATTAGGGTTCAATGCTACTGGTTCTTCGATTAATTAACTGCTGATTTTAGTTGAGCTTTTCAAGTATTAGCTAGTTGTTGTTGTAAAGTAATGCCGTCTCTATAGGTAGGTCCTTTTTCAGTTGAAACTTTAATGACTATTGGTAAGGTAGTGGAACTAGTTGGATTGATGCCGACTCCTCTGTCTCTCTGTGTCCAAATGATGCACCATTTCCCCTTCCTAATAATCTTTTTCACCAATATTCTAGTACTTATGTAGGAAGAGAGCTTTGGAGCGACCGTAGATAGTTATTTTCATGTAATTTATTGGTCACAAATTCGAGTAAAAGCAGTTTAATGCTTGTATTATGGTAGTCTATCTACGTCACACTCTTGGGTATTGTCCTTTCCCGAACTTTGCGTGAATACGAGATACTTTGTCTCCATGTGACCTATAGGTCACTGGTTCGACCAGTTGAATTAGCCACAAATGCTTGTATCAGGATAGAATGTCTATATCACACCCCTTGGGGTACTGCTCTTCCCCGAACCCTGCATAAATGTGGGATAATTTGTACACGGACTTTAATTTCCCTTCTTTGTAGTACTTCTGTAGCAGTACTACTATATTTTTCTTCATACTAGTACTAAGTATAAAGAACACCCGTCTTACCTATCTTGTTTGCATTTAATTTATGCATGTAAAGTTAAATACTTTCAATTAACATGCATAGTTTTCTTCTCTTTTCTTTACTGTAACAGCATTTATTATTTCCTAACTATAATTTCAAGCTTTTTTCCATTCTTATACTCCTTTTTCCTCACTAGCTAGTTCCACTCATTACTTCCATCTCAATTGTATACATCACTAACTTTCATAACAATGGACCTCTTATTCACAGCTTTAGCATTTCTTCTCTTAAATCTCATCTTCTTGTTCACACGCAAAAACAAATCAAAAAAACTCAATCTTCCTCCAGGACCACCGGGTTGGCCGGTAGTCGGTAACCTTTTTCAAGTAGCTGGTTCTGGTAAGCAATTTTTCGAATACATTACAGAACTCAAACCAAAATATGGCTCCATTTTCACACTCAAAATGGGTGCTCGTACTATGATTATTGTTAGCAGTGCTGACTTGGCTTATGAAGCTTTAATCGAAAAGGGTCAGATATTCGCTACCCGCCCGAGTGAGAACCCGACCCGAACCATTTTCAGTTGCAACAAGTTCAGTGTCAATGCAGCAATTTACGGGCCACTTTGGCGATCCCTTAGAAGAAACATGGTCCAAAATATGCTTAGTTCGAGTAGAGTGAAAGAGTTTCGTGATTGTAGAGAAATAGCAATGGATAAGTTGATTGAAAGGATTCATGCAGATGCTAAGGCCAATAACGACGTCGTTTGGGTGCTGAAAAACGTGCGTTTCGCAGTGTTTTATATACTTTTGGCTATGTGTTTTGGTGTTGAAATGGATGAAAAAATGATTGAAACCGTTGATCAAATGATGAAGGATGTGTTAATTGAGCTTCTTCCAAGAATAGATGATTATCTTCCTATATTGAGCTTATTTGTTGGGTATAAACAACGTAAGAAAGTTCAAGAAGTTCGCAAGCAACAAATCGAAACACTTGTCCCTTTGATCGAGAAACGTCGTAGAGCTATACAAAATCCTGGGTCCGATAAGACTGCAGCCTCATTTTCGTACCTAGACACTTTGTTCGAAGTGAAAGTCGAAGGTATAGAGTTATATTATATGACCATCTCGTTTAAAAATTTAAGTTTTAAGAGAAAATATATATTTAAATATTTACTTAATTATATTTTCAACAGGTAGAAAATCAGGACCGACAAATCCGGAACTTGTAACCCTATGTTCAGAATTCTTGAACGGTGGGACCGACACAACTGCAACAGCATTAGAGTGGGCCATAGGGAGACTGATCGAAAACCCAAGCATACAGAAGAGAATGTACGAAGAGATCAGAAGCACAGTGGGTGATAGAAAGGTTGATGAGAAGGACATAGAGAAGATGCCTTACTTAAACGCCGTCGTAAAAGAGTTGTTACGTAAACATCCTCCTACGTACTTTGCACTAACCCATGCAGTAACAGAGCCAGTTAAATTGGGCGGGTATGACATACCCACGGATGCTAATGTGGAGTTTTTCTCACATGCGATCTCGCATGACCCGAAGATTTGGTCCGACCCTGAGAAGTTTGACCCGGATAGGTTTCTATCGGGGCGAGAGGACGCTGATATAACAGGTGTGACAAAAGTCAAAATGATGCCATTTGGTGTCGGGCGGAGAATTTGCCCGGGTTTGGGTCTGGGAACGGTGCATGTGAATTTGATGTTGGCCCGAATGGTTCAAGAGTTTGAATGGTCCGCTTACCCGGAAAATAGCAAAGTGGATTTTAGTGAGAAGTTGGTATTTACTGTGGTGATGAAAAATCCTTTAAGAGCTAAGGTCAAACCAAGAATGTAAGTGGTGTAATTTCATTAAGATTACAAGTCCAAAATTGGTTAAAATATTTTCACGTTTATTTTTGTTCGAAATTTCTGTTTGATTGGTTTGTGGGAAATAAGGTGGTGACATTCTCAATATTTTACCTTTTCATCTTTATAGCCGATTCTTCTGAAGTTTATTTCTATTCATCGGCAGTTGTTTTTGAGTTGATTTATCAATAATGGAATGTAGAGAAAAGAAAACATAAATGCCTTACTTGGAGCTTATTATAACACTTGTTTTATTTTCTTTTCATTTGACTCTTTATTCCCTTTGGAACTTGTATCAACCATACCCCTCAAATTTTCTGAATATCAAGTATCGACACCTCTGATTACATTTTTACTTTCTATAATTAAATCACAAGTTCTAGTATGGCTTATTGTGCAAAAACTGCTTCATGATTTGAAGTTTATAGGTTGTGAAGTTTATAATATATATATATTCAATAGACTTTTTAACAAAAATATATTCAAGGTTTGGACTAATATTAACGGGTTCTACTGAACCCAAACTTTCCAAACTAGCTATGTCTGTTATTTCAGAAGAAATTAACAAAAGAATTGGGGTCATGTGAGTGTTACTCTTTATGAAGAAGCACGAGCTTTAGTAAGTTATGTTGGTATTTGCTAGTAACGACAACAATTGAAAAGAACTGCTATTTCAAGAGAAATTATAAGTGTGGGGGGACCATTGTTATTTTAATGTTTCCTTTTGTTGTTGGGCATTTAATATAAATATTTTTATGGACCTAGAAGCATTATGTTCGTTGGTCCAATTATGCATGTCAACTATTTTTCCAGCCTTAAGTTATAGGAATCACCTTCTTAAACCAATAAAGATGGTATGCCCAAGAATAAGTTAACAATGCCTACTTTTTGAAAAGGACGTGGATGTTATAAAATATAGCTCAAAGTAATAATATATACCAAGGAAAAACAAGCTAAGAGATATAAAGATATAGAGAGAAGGAAGAGATTTTCTTATTCAATTGTGTGATCTTTCCATCTATTACAAGACCTTTATATAGGCATGAAAAGTGAAGAAATATGTCATTAAATATGTCATTAAGCATTTGAGATCATGGAGGAAGATCACGGGGAGGTTATGGAATTACAATCATAACTCCATAAGTATTATAGTAGTGAAAGTTATGGAGATAATGGAGAAGAGTAGTGAGCATTACTCTTTTGGTGGTTATGGACATCCACCATAATTCAAGATTTTATAACACGTTCATATATATGAGTATTCTCAATATAGGAACATGCTCTTAAACATATATACATATCATGTAATACGCATTGCTTGCTGCCTCATTAAAAATCTTGCCAGGAAAACCTAGTGGGATAAAACTGTAGCTAAGGGAAAAAGAGTACAACGCGTATTTGCCTCCCCCTGATGAAAACATCAATTTATTTCACCTAGATGATGTGTTCTGATCCTGTATGCCAACTTCTCAAATGTTGAGGTTGATCATGTTTCGTTGAATAGAATCACCAAATTATCAAGCGAATAAATTCATTGAACATCTATTTCACCGTTCGGTGAAGATTGTGTTTGATAAAGAACTTTGATGAAATATATGATTTATTCTTTCTCCTTCAATATATCATTCTTTCAATTGAGATAAACAAACATCATCGTCTTCACTATTATTGGAGTCTTTTCTTCAGAGTAAAGCCACATACCGGTTGTGTGTTGAGTGACTTGATTTATCAATTGCTAGTATATTGACATTGTGGAATAAGTATCAACAATTGATTGCCTTGTGAAATAATAATATGGCAGTACCCTCACATACAAATAGATTGTTTGAAGAACGAACTTCAGAAAATGCCTGCATTTGCATGACAAACAAAACTTTGGCAATATTTGTTAGAATAAACAAATCTATATCAAGGATTCCTTTTGCAATATAATCCTAATAGTATTCCAATATCTTCATATAGGAATAAAACTATATCTTTCTTGCATATTGTTATGCTCATAGTTATAGTAAGATACATTAGTGCATCAATTGCACTAGACACAAAAACAAATCATGTACGCCATGATCGCTCTAATTCACATAAGAATTTGCTGAAGTTTTATTTAATAAATTTTTTGGGAACCTTAATATGCTTCAGAACAATTTAAATCCTTCAATGATTTTCATTATATGCATATCAAATTTTTCATGTATTGCCAGATTAAAACCTGAAATGACTACATCTAGCACAGGAGAACATGTCTCTATATAATCAATGTCAGGATATTTACAAATCTTCTTGTGTCGCAAGTCGTCTTTATGTCTATCGACTTGACCTTTTTTGCACAAGAACACATTTATATCACCACTGGCTTTATACTTTCAGGTGTTGGGACTATCCGTCCAACTTCACATTTTTCGGGTGAAGTCAATTTTCATTGCGTATTTTTTATTTGGCCAATCATTTATCTGTCCAAATTTTATGACAGATTTGAGATCAAGATCCTCGTCAATATTAATAAAATTGAGCGCTATATTATATTAATAACATCGTCGACGATCATTTTGCATCGGTTCCATCATCACTTAATAAAGACATAAATTATCGAGATCTCATTATTTTCAGGTACCTGAGCCTCTCCCATGAGGTCTTATAAAATGTTATGTCATGGTGCTCTTATAAAGCACTTGCCTCCTTAGTATGACCATCTTTATCATTTGGCCCTCTCCTTCTTCAAGGAGTTTTATCTTTGGAACCGATTGGTCTGTTACGCTTCTTGCGTGCCATAGACTTTGTCCCTCATGGACTTTATTCTATTTGGAGCATTAGCAGCTGAAATATGATATTTAGCTTCATCTGGGAATAATTTGCAAATGAATTATCACTTGAACTTCAAGTTCATATTTTCTTGTACGAGAATCTATATGTATTCATAATAATTCATTCCACGTATCACTTTCTCAGCTGCCCATTTTCTTCCCCTAATGTTAGGATCGCCAACTCATTTTTCAACCTTCTTTGGGAACCCATCTTTGTGCATTATGGTGGAATAATTAAATCATATAGCACATCGATATTTTTAGATGGAAATTATTTGGTTCCTGACCCTGAACCGATTGTGATAGGGAGAACTTTTCATAACGTGGCTAGATGCGTACAAGTGCTGCTGTATATTAAATAATACATCTCATACCAAATTTCATTTTAGAAGTTTTGTTCTCATAACCAATGGTTTAGGTATAATTGGAGGCATACAATTTCTGCTAAACCAACTTGAATTTAAACCAGCATTATCAAGATAAATTACCATAATTTATATTCTGGAACTGTGCTCTAATAATTTGAGCAAGCAACCTTGCAAAAGTCAAACTGCAAGTTGATAACAAATGCACATGTGACCATACAATAGATGCATCTATTAAAATCATATAATAGTAAACGGTCCACATGACGGGTGACTGAGCCCTTATATTTATCACCTTTTATTCGTTCCAGAAATCAAGGGATTCAATCCCAACCTTAACAGGTATATCATAAGAATAAGCAGCACAAGAGAATTCTTGAAGAATCTTCTATTTCTTTAATATACGTGAATTCTCAATTAATTTTCGCATCATAATTGAACCGGGATGGCCAACCGGTCATGTCAACTAATATTTATTTCAGCAAACCTCTAGTTTACTTGTGGCATGTGATTCCATCATCATGCTTATACTTGTATAGTACAAATAGAAGAAAAGTTGGATAACCTTTTATATTTACCCGATATGATTATAGTAATTTGGATATATTCAGTCTTACTTTAATTTATAGTCTCAATATACCAACCACTTTGGCTTGTACATTTGATACTCAAAAAGTTTTTTCTGAGACGTACTACAATATTAATGTCATGAATAATTTTACCCATCCGGGTCGTAACAAATTAGCTCTTTCGAATCTCTTAATTGATTTTGTACTATAAGATCTTTTGTCACACCATCCATATGTTGAATATCTCCTTCACGGATAAAATCATATCATAATGATTGTCATGGTCAAAATCATCATAAGCAAAATTATTTCTTGCTTTAATTTTGCCTTTAATAACCTTTTATAAGACATGAAAAAATATGTTCGGCATATCACATGTACGTGACCAATAACATATTCATGTAACTGCACAGTAATATTTATTTTCTTTCTTTCTCTCAAACCTCCCGTATAGGTGAGTTGTAGTATTGATGCAATCATGCATAAATACATTCTTGTGCATAATTTATATCACATATATATTTTCACATTCACTTTCAGGAATGGGTCTGCATTTATAATGCTTATCACAAGTTATATTTTCAAAGAATGGACCATAATCATCTTAATGTGCCTCATATTTACAGACCATATTGATACACATTTTCTTCACTTTTGAAGGATTATCTTGAGAACCCTTATTGTTCTCCTTATTACAATTACCATAATGATGACTATTATTATTTTGGTCTTTGGCACTCCCACATTCATTTTTTAATCACCTGTCTTCATTTAGACTTATTATGCACCGCTACCATTCACTTCAAGAATGGAGCAAATCAAGTGGGACACGCTTCATGCCTTTTCATGAAAAATATATTATTTTTATTTAGTCATCGTTATATTATCAATATGGTATATTGAGACTCAAACCCAATATTTTACCAATATAAAGGCATGTTAGGCCATAATGAATTGAGACTCAAACCCAACTCTCATCATCATGGAGCTTCAGGACTTGAACCCGGTGTCTTACTCTCATGGTGCATTGCGACTTGAACTAATTGAAGTTGATATCATTAATAGCAAAGGACAAAAATAATTTTAAATACATAAGAAATGTTTACCTCTTGAGTTAAACTCTTCATAATGGCATTTGGATATAATTCTCAACAATAAACTTTCGTTTACTCAAATCAGCTAAGTAATTAGTCTCAAATCAGCTAAGTAATTAGTGTCAAACAGATATATGAAAATACAAAATAATATTGAAAATTTACATGTGGTCTTTGCTGCAAATTGCAATAAGCCTACTTCAAGATGAAAGTGATATGACCAGAACATTAAGGAAAAATGATGTATCAAATAGGATAATAGTACTACTAGTTACCATGCACTTTTGTGGAAACTAAGTATTATGCTCTCTAAAAAAATACAGAGAAATAGCAGAACTTTTAAGTCAATCAGGGAATCAAAAAAAATAGTGGACAAATCTATGTCTACTATCTACTTACTATATACTTTCCATATAGAAATGATTCAACATCTTAATTTGATAAGAACTATCATCAATGAAATATTTGGTGTAGTACATACTTCTTGTACTAATATACTATATGTAAATCTATCAAAATATATAGTTTAGATATAGTACTACTATATCATGCATTAACATTTCATTACCCATAAAAAAAATGAGAGAAATAATGGATGAGTCTAACACACTTGTTCAAGCCAACAAGTGTAAAAGTCGGTGAAATTCAAATGCAAACTAACATAAGACTAGTGGAATCAGACGTCTTTTTCCTCTTAACAAACGTGGGTATATCAATCTTAAAATAATCACATATAAAATACTTAAATACTTATAGCCAAAGCCAATTATAGTAAAATCAGTAAAGAGATAATTCATACGTTTGGTTGATTACAAAATCATTGTAATGATATAACTATATCCCATTTGCCAAATCAAAGTAAAATAAATTGGTTACACATCTAACTCTTACCGAAGAACATTTGAAAATATTACATCACTTTGGCAACCATATATGCCGTGTAACTAAGTTATAGTTCAAGGATATTTTCTAATGGAAGACATTCAACTTAAAGAACTATTACATGATAAATCCTTCAGGATAGATGATAAACCACAAATATTTTATTATTTCATAAAATAATTTAGTACTGTAAGTAATAATAAACCATCTAGATAGATATATTTTATGTATGACTATGAACCATCCAATATGAATGAAATAAATATTTGAGTTATACCTATATGGAATACGTTGCTCAAGTATGATACGTATATGACCAGAAGACATTTATATTACTATATATTAACCCTTCCAATTGGTAATTAAGTAAGCACAAAAATTATATACTTAGGAGCATACCTTGGAATGATGAACCACTTACCAAAAGAAGATAATCCATAGAATATTTATCTCACTGTCCATACGAAATCCAACATGCTTACACATCGGAAGCTACAGTGTTACTTTGCTATGGTAATACAAAAATAGATCAACTTTGTTACGACACATTTCCTAAAAGTTGAGAAGGATTGTCACAGAGAACAACTATGTTGATAACGTGTTATAAAATATAGCTCAAAGTAATAATATATAACAAGGAAAAACAAGCTAAGAGATATAGAGAGATAGAGAGAAGGAATAGATTTTCTTCTTCAATTGTGTGATATTTCCATCTATTACAAGGCCTTTATATAGGCATGAAAAGTGAAAAAATATGTCATTGAATATGTCATTAAGCATTTGAGATCATGAAGAAAGATCACGGGGAGGTTATGAAGTTATAATCATAACTCCATAAGTATTATAGTAATAAAGGTTATGGAGATAATGGAGAAGAGTAGTGAGCATTACTCCTTTAGTGGTTATGGACATCCACCATAATTCAAGATTTAATAACGATGGACAATTTTACAAATCATTGAAAGTAGAGACTGCGTTTAATTACTAATATGTTTAATTCCTAAAGGTGTTGAATTAAGCACCAAACTAGTAATCACTTGTAATAGCTCAGTCGTTAATTAGCACGACTAGGAATCACCACGCGTGATTCCTTATATCTAGCATCTCCATTCTATGCCAATAAGAAATTTACAAAGGATCTTACATCATGTGTCTTGTGTCAACCAATATTGTTATTTACCCATAAAATATTATAGTTGAATTTATGTGTGGTTTATAGACAAGCGAATCAATTTGATCCCAAAATGATAAATAAATTAAATAGAAATGTAAGACTTAGCGTTGAAATCGAGATAAGATATCAAATAGCTTGGTTCCGGGAGAATAGCTTCCAAAGGCAACAGTAATACAAAACAACAACAACAACAACAACAACAACAACAACAACAACAATAACAAATCCAGCTTAATCCCATACGTGGGTCTGGGGAGGGTAGTGTGTACGCAGCCTTATCCCTACTCTATAAAGGTAGAGATGTTATTTCTGATAGACCCTCGGCTTAAGGAACAGTAAAAATAAAGCAATAAAAAAAATAGTAATACCAATAAATAAGAAATAAAGTGTTATTGAGCTTAATATAATGTGTAGCATAAGTTTGTCAGAAAATTCGTTTCCTATAGTGGTTGTTGAAATCCCTATTTATAGTGGCACCTGGGGAACAAGGTCCTAGGATCAAGCCCCTCGTAAATGACAATTACAGGGGCCATTGAAGAATGTATAACAACAGGCTATGAATGTCATATTCTCTATAACAGACTATGTATTTAATACTGTTGAATATTCTTCATTGAATGCTATCGGATGACAGACATTCATTTGTCTTCATGGCCAACATTTCCTTCGGGGGCTTCCCGGTGCCAAGCGAGGTTGCTGCCTCCGGTCTTGACTTCCACATGTCTCACTTTTCATATGTCTCTGGTTCCACGTGTTACTCTATTATACGAGCATTTAATATGAACCAATATTACCCTATACAAATAGTTCCCCTGCTTTTCGGTGGAATATCCATGTGTCATCGGGAAGTTGGTAAAGATACCTTTCTTGGCGGGAAATTTACTGACTCCCTCTAAAAAGTTTCTAATGCTTGATTAGATGCACGTCTTTCTGCATTTAATGCCCCTAACACACGTCATCCCACGAATCAGCAATACTTTTGCCAGTTCTCGAGGTAATCATGGCCACGATTTTAGCCGTCTATTCTTTTACTTATACGCTTTAATCTTATTTTACTACCCTTCATAATTTTTCAAACTCTCTCAAACTTTCTTTACTCAACTCACTCTTGATTTTAACCTCCTTCTTCAGAGAAACCCTTACTTCATTCTGCTAATTATGGCATCCTCTTCCAAAAACTCCATTTCTTCAAAGAATAAAGAAAGCACTGATGATGATGCTCCTCATACAGTGAGCACCATTATCCCCAAAAAGCTTACTACGGCTAAGGACTTTGAAAAGAAGTTCCCTTCTGCTAACTCCAGCACATAGGCTGTTGGTGTATACCCTTCTTCCATTCCTCCTTCTAGCATCCTTGCTATGAAGGAAGACTGTGATTGCCGTGATTTGAACATCATCACTCCCGATCTAGCGGAGCGGGTAATCTTCCCCAAGAAGGGTTTTACGTATGTTTACATGTACCCCTTCACTTTGGGCTAGTTTTCATTGAACGATGGACTTAACTCCGTAATCTTGGAGTTTTGCTTCCGCTATCAAGCCTGCTTGGCTCAGGTGGGCCCTTCTATATGGCGGAAGGTATCTTGTCATCGGCGGTTATGCCAGGAGATGGGGGAGGAGCTCTCCCTGGCTAGAATGATGAACCTTTATTGCCCCAAGATGTTTCGTGGGGGAATGATAAACTTCAATAAACGTGGTCACCATGCTTTGCTCACCAGCATGGATGATGACAACGATCGTGGCTGGATGGAGTGGTTTGTTGTAGTTGCCATTAGGGATATCATCCCAAAAATAATTCCATCCTTTCCCAATTCATGGAATCATACATATAAGTTCAACGTCTGTCTTTTCTCTGATAAAAGATTTTTTTGTGCCGTTACTAATTCTTCTCTTCTCATTATTACAGCAACTCGGTGGACACCACCAAGGGTTGAAGGCTTGGACCAGTGGGTCCAAATGATTTTGGACATCACCACGCCTGAGAGCCGCCGGTGGAAAGAACTGGCCCTCAAATATGGGAGGAAGGAAAACAATCATGGTAAGTTGATTCTCGAACTTATATTGTTCCTTATCTCAAATATAAGAAAACTTGCTAACTTTTCCTTTCATTGAATTCAGGCATTTCGCAGGGCTCTGTTACCGTCCCCGAGGAGGTCGTTTTGGCAGTGGTTACTTCCTCTCAGAGTCCCGTCTGGAGAATAAGCAACAAAAAGACGTCGCTCCTCTACGACCAAGGGTAAAAATAAAAAGGTGAAGAGCGTCGCGCCCGAGCTAACTGCAGACACCAGGATGATCGATGATGATGGAGGAGCTAGTGATGAATGGGCTTCTCTACATAAAAGATGACGACATTCATCAGTTCAACAGACTGCTCGATATGTTGAGCTCGTTACACCAACCGAGGACGAGGTCCAGGCGCTCTGGGGAGTGAGTGATATAGTATAAGATGCCAACTCTCACTTCCAGGACCCATTTTCCGCAACTGCTTCTCAACCTACAACGCCATCAGCTTCATCTCCTCATTCGCCAATCATGCCTTCTCCACCAGCAGCTGTTACATAATCTCCACCAGCCGCAGACACCCGAGAGGATGATGTCCCTCCTCCCCAGTCCCCAGTCCATGGGAATTTGGGGCATAACTATTCGCCTCTCTCAGAAGATCATCAGAGGATGAGGAGCTTTTCCCTTTCGGTCTCCATTGGTTGCCATCTGCTATCCAGGCAGGTGGAACTTGCTAATTACCTAAAGCCTCTAGCTTCAGATAAAGATAGGAATAAAATACAGTCTATCTCTCGAGAGTGTATGGTAAACAATGTTATGCACAACGCAGTAGCGGTACAATCTTTATTCCTTCTACTGTTTTTCTTAGCTTTGCTATGACAGGATTTTTTATTTGAACTCTTGCTTTGCAGGCTAACTTTCTTGCTTCTGAGGGCCTTCAGAAGTTTTTCCTTTATAAATAAAAGCTCACATCCGAGCAGGATCAGGTGTTGGGCGAACGGGATCTAATTGTTGCTCGACTTCCTACACTGAAAGCTCAAGTTGCTGAGGCCGTTGAGTTGGAGGCTCGGTTGCATAAAAGCGAGCAAGAGGTGGCGACCCTCAGCCAAAAGGCCCCTTGTTAAGGTTACAATTTAAATAGGCCCAGGCAAAGCGGGTTGAGGTCTAAAATGTTGTTCTTGTTGTTGTTGATCGCCAGGCTGCCTCTACTGAAAGATTAAATAATTTGGAGGCATCCTTGAACTCCAAAGCTGAAGAGGCTGTTATTACTGAGGAGAACCATTCCTGGATGGATGAGAGGTATAGGAAAGTGATGAAGCATAATTAAGTTTATAACTCCACTATCTGTGACCTTGACGTTAGCCTTCATATCGTTAGATCTGAGCGGAATAACATTTCAACCGAGGTTGAACAGCTTAAGGAAGAGCTTCAGTGCCGAGTAGCTTCCCTCATTGTTGAAAAAATATACTCTATGTATAGCATGAGGAGAAAAACCTTGGAAGACACCAAAGTGGGTGTCATTGATTTTGATGCCCAAATTGCCAATGCTCGTGAGCTGGAGTCAACTGCCCGAAGGGATCTCCCAATCCAACCTAATAGCCCTAATATTGTCGTGAGAGATGGGCCATAATGGCCCTTTGTTGCTCCCTTAATATTTTCATTGTTTCTACAACGTGTTCGTTTTCAGCATCATTAGGAGTTGCCTCTCGAACGTGCTGTGGATACTGTCTGCCATGGACCGGCATGGCTACTGCCACCTCGTTGCGAGTATCACTGATTGAATCTTCGTGTTGAGGCTGATTTCCTTGGGCCTCAACGTTATGCGTATTGTTGACACAGTTATCTGCCATTTTTTATTATTCTTCGCTAAGAGAAAGAATTTAAAGGTTAGTAATAGACGCAAGGATCAACCCAATTACGCAACTATCTAAGCCCCACGGTAGGCGCCAAACTATTTAACCGTGGCATCTAGGGAACAAGGACCTAAGATCAAGCCCCTCTTAAATGACAGTTATGGATCCATTGAAGAATGTGTAACGGCGGGCTATCAATGCCATATTCTCTATAACGAACTATGTATTTAAAACTGCAGAATATTCTTCATTGAATACTATCGGGTGACAGGCATTCATTTGTCTTCATGATCAACATTCCCTTCGAGGGCTTCCCGGTGCCAAGTGAGACTGCTGCCTCTGGTCTTGACTTCCACCTGTCTCGCTTTTCATCTGTCTCTAGTTTCACATGCCGCTCTATTATACGAGAATTTAATATGAACCAATTTTACCCTATACAATTACGTTATATCTTATTAATACAATGAACGGTATGTAACGATGTGCTAATGCAAGAGCACAACTATATGTCAAAAGGATAAAACGATTACCACAAACACATCAAACAATTTGATCCTCTCCAATCATGCCTTCTCCACCACCTCGTAGACACCCGAGAGGAGGATGTCCCTCCTCCCCAATCCCCAGTCCATGGGAATTTGGGGCATAACTATTCGCCCCCCTCCGAATATCATCATAGGATGAGGAGTTTTTCCCTCTCGGTCTCTACTGGGTGCCATCTGCTACCTGGGCCGGTGGAAGTTGCTAATTACCTGAAGCCTCTGGCTTCAGATAAATATAGGAATAAAATACAGTCTATCTCTCGAGAGTGTATGGTAAAAAATGCTATGCACAACGCAGCAGCGGTACGATCTCTATTCTTTCTACTGTTTTTCTTAGCTTTGCTATGGCAACATTTTTTATTTGAACTCTTGCTTTACAGGCTAACTTTCTTGCTTCTGAGGGCCTTCAGAATTTGTTCCTTTATAAATAGAAGCTCATATCCGAGCGGGATCAGGTGTTGGCCGAACGGGATCAAATTGTTGCTCGTCTCCCTACACTGAAAGCGCAAGTTGCTGAGGCCGTTGAGTTGGAGGATCAGTTGCATAAAAGCGAGCAAGAGGTGGTGACCCTCAGACAAGAGGCCCATTGTTAAGGTTAAAATTTGAAGAGGCCAAGGCAAAGTGGGTCGAGGTCCAAAATGATGTTCTTGCTGCTGCTGATAGCCAGGCTGCCTCTACTGAAAGATTGAATAATTTGGAGGCATCCTTGAACTCCAAAGCTGAAGAGGCTGTGGTTACTGAGGATAACCGTTCCCGGATGGAGGAGAGGTATAGGAAAGTGATGGAGCATAATAAAGTTTATAGCTCCACTATCTGTAACCTTGATGTTAGCCTTTAGGCTGTTAGATCTGTGCGGAATAAACTTTCAACCGAGGTTGAACAGCTTAAGGAAGAGCTTCAGCACCGAGTATCTTCCCTCATTGTTGAAAAAATATAATCTATATATAGCATGAGGAGAAAAACCTTGGAAGATGCCAAAGAGGGTGTCATTGATTTTGATGCCCAGATTGCCAATGCCCGTGAGTTGGGGTCAACTGCCCGTAGGGATCTCCCAGTCCAACCTAATGCTACTGACTCTTCTGGTACCAGTTCTGTGTTCCCATGAACTGAAGAAGAACCTGAAAGAGATGATGATGAAGGCCAAGATCCCGAGCCGGCGGCAGATCCACCTACTTCTCCTGGGGGCGCAAATGCTTCTCTTCCCTCGGATTCTGGGGATGCATTAGTTTAGCTTTTTGCTTTCTTTTCACTTTGATTTTCTTTTCCTTACTTTTGTACTTGTGCTTCTTGGCATGTTTGTTGTCTATAAAAGTGCTTTTTCGTTTAAGCATTGCACAAATTTTACTTTTTTGCATCGAGTTATGCAAGGCTTCGGCTATATTTTTCCCCGATGACATTTGGATTCCGGGCATAGGTTCTTCCAGAACCAACCCTTTACTGTGAGGGTTTCATAAGAGAGGTCCCTCTTATGTTTACGGTGCTCTTGAAGAGGACGTCTCATGTTCATTATGGCACTAGCATCTGAAGTACTTGATTAACTTTCAAATGATAAAATTAATTCATCATTCAGATAAGAAACAATATAAAAATAAAAGGACTCTTAGGGGCTGGCTCCGCAGTACCCGGTCCCGATGATACATCTTTGTTCCCGGATTTCATAATCCTGATTTAGGTGGCAGTCATGTTGCCTTATTCTCATATCATTCCCACCCAATGTTCGAATGTTAAGAATGCGAATTTGAATGCTAGAAGTCTTGCTCCTTTAAAGATCCCACTAGTGAATGGTTGGATATTCTTTAGTCCTATAGCAAGCATCATTTCCCAATAAACTTTTCTATAAAACCAAAGATTACCTAACCACCCCCAGTGACTTGTACTCATGAACGGTCGGGTAACCTTTGGCCCGATAGCAAGCTTTATTCCCGGTAGCAATTTTGCTATCGAGCAAAATACTAACCGTCCCGTAGTGTCTTATTGCTTTCGTGCCTTGTCATTTAAAGGTCTTATTTGTGCTGACGGTGCTTTCTCTGTAGTATGCTTTTCGTTGCTGCCTCATTAAAAACCTTGCTAGAAAAACCCAATTGGGACAAAAACTAGACGAAGGGAAAAAGAATGCAACACATACTTTCAATATAAGCGATGCTCATCGGAAATAGTATCTTTTGAGGTGTTCCACGTTTCAATTGCTCGACAATTTTACTCCGTCTTGATTTTCCAATTCATATGATCCTTTCCCAGTAACAGATGAAACCTGGTAAGTGGCTTCGCACGTTAGACCCAGCTTTCCTGCATTGATCTCTCGGGTATTTTGAATCACTTTCCTTAAAAAATAGAGATTTTCTCCTCATTCGTAATATCTTTCCAATCTTTGTTTTTGGGCCGCCATCCTTATATGCGCCAAGTCCCTGTGTTCGTCGAGCAGCTCCAATCTAACCATTAATGCTTTGTTGTTTGTCTCTTCATCCGCCAGGAGGTATCTCATGGTAGGTTCTTCTACTTCCACAGGGATCAAGGCTTCTGCTTCGTATACGAGAGAGAAAGTTGTCTCCCCCGTGCTTGATTTAGTCATTATTCGGTATGCCCATAGCACTCCCGGTAGCTCTTCGGGCCATTTTCCTTTGGCTGCTTCTAATATCTTTTTGAGATTTTGAATAAATCTTTGTTCGTCGATTTCTCCAATCTGTTTGCGCTTAGGGGTACAACGATGATGTGATTCTTTTGATTTTCAGGTCTTCAAGGAATTTTGTGACCTTTGCACCTATAAATTGTGGCTCGCTGTCGCATGCTATCTCTTTTTGTATCCCGAACCTTCAAACTATGTTCACCCTGTCACGTCCCGAACCTAGGAGCGAGACAAGCACCCCGTGCCTCACCTAACCTGGCGTACCAAATTGCGACTAAGGGACTCTGAACACATAATGTCATACTTTGGCCATGGGGCCACCTTGCAAGACAATTTGCGAAGCAAAATATAAAACTGAATGGAAACTAGCACTAACTAAATATCAATATAAAGCTAGGCCGACAAGGCCGTCATAGCTACTGTAGCTGACAAACCACCAATTTATACAAACCCAACATACTGCACTAACCAACAGGATATGCCTACAAGCCTCTACTGATAGATGTACTGTGATCGGAACAGGGCCCCGACCTACCCATAACATATATACAGATATACATAAGATGTACATAAAACTCTAGTCCTGGCAACTCCGAAAGACGTGGAGCTTACCGATCAGGCGGAACTCGGGAAATACCTACTGAGGAGGTCTACCCGTCTGTCTGTCTGAACCTGCACGCATGAAATGCAGCGCCCCCAAAAAAGGGACGTCAGTACGAAATAATGTACCGAGTATGTAAGGCAATAAACTAACTGAAATCTGAAACTGAACTGATAATATGATAACTGAAATTAACTGGGAGTCAAAGATGATCTGGAGATATACTTACCTGCTGATACTGACTCAACTCCTTCAATATAGTAAGTAAAATAATTGTACGGCCTTATAAGGCTCGGTATATATAACTGCTCTGCCATAGTAGGCTCGCTTATAGGCGCTCGGCCATACTAGGCTATGTATCTCGACCATGCTGGGCTCGCTCATAGGCGCTCGGCCACAGTAGGCTCGGTATATAACTTTCCATCTGATCAGAGGTTGCCCAATAGGGGCCTGCCCATCGATTATAGCTCGATGGTAATGAAAATACTGTAATACTGTATATATAGGCTTGCTGCTCTCTTGACTGAAAGAATACAATACTAAAATTGAATATAGAGTCTCGATAAGGAATAATATTGTAACTTATGAGACTAGAATAGTGTGAATAAATTCATGAATATGAACTTCTCTTTTGTCTCATTACTAACACATGTAGCTACGAGATCATGCCAAAATGAAGGAAGGCTTAGCCTTAACATACCTTATCACAATCTTTTCAATCACCAAGTTGAACTCACCTCTTCGCACCTTAATCTACAAGAATGATAATAATACTATCGTTAAGTTACGAAAGGTACAACTATCGCACAACGAACGACAAACCTATTTTGTATTAAAACGGGCAGCATCTCCCCTATAATATGCCCTTCCTCCAACTTCAAGATAACACCAACAATACAAGGACAGAACAATAACAACATATATACATCATTTTCCAGCCCTATATACACCATCAAATACTACAAAACAGCCCAACACACCCCAATCTCTTCGTACACAAAACGACCACCGTAGTAGTGTCAAACGATCCGAAAATATTATGACGAACGACCAGCCAACCACCCTACATTTATATGGTGTTTATAAACCCCCTTCCTCCTCCAAAACTCCACAAAATAGTAATAAAACACACAGCCCAACAGCAACACAAAACAGTCCACAAAACAGTCCGCTACAAGTGAATAACTCGAACTCACGGCTTCCGATCACCATCCCGTGAGTTCTTACAAGTATAGAACGACTTACCATGAATTTACAGAAGAAAAAATGGATGAAAGAGAGCAGTAAACTCACCTTATTTGTTGGATAACTCAGCTCCTATCTTGGTTCTTCAAACTCTAAGTTTTACCTCCAATTGGAACTTGAAAGGGAGAGAAAATCAATTAGGGTTTGTGGGAAATTTTTGGGAGGATTCTTTGCAGAGCTTATATCTGGTTATTATGCTCTATTTTAAGTCTAATATATGATGAAAATAGGCCCTTAAAAGGCCTATTTGGACGACCCGAAATGGCCCATTTTTGGGCTTTCATTTAAGCAAGTAGGTGACACACCTACTTGTCACCTAGCAGCTTGCGCAGTATCGCAAAAATGCACATATCTCTCTACTCCGATGTAGTATTGACAAATGGTTTAATGCGTTAGAAAATAGACTCATAGATCTTTAATTTGATGGGTGGAACACACCATAACTCTAAGTAAATTGGGAGAAAATTGCAGTTACATGTGACCCAAAGTTTCAGTAAAACTTATGAATGTAACTTGTGATGACTTTCATCGACTTTTGTTCCACAACTCGCTTGACTTAAAAACATAACACACGGATGTAATACGACTAATATAAATCATAACATAATCTCTTTATCATGTTAATCACCCTAGTCTCACCCCAAAGGTACATGTTATAACATTCCCAACTTGTCGACTTTCGATGAAACATTGTTTTATTTAATTGCTTTAGCTTCTGAACTGTCCAACCCTCTTTGTACTTGTTGTTCATGATCTTCAATATTTGTAACCTCAGAGGTAACATGATTAACTTACTTTATATACTTTTAAATATTATCTCATTTTTTTGTCCTACATTAGTTTGCTTACGACGCATTTTTACATACGAAAATATAGGGTGTAACATCACTCCCCCTTGGGAACATTCGTCCTCGAATGTTTACTCTTGGAGACTTTGGAAACTTTTTCCAGAGTATCCTTCGTACACTAGGTTAAAACCAACCTGCACGTAGCCAGAAACATACTATGCATGCCACACATGGCCAATCTTTATAAATAGCAGCAATTTGCCTCACCGACCGTAAATCATAAATATTGAAAGTGAAAAATAAAAGCTTACCTGATGACCTGCTAGCCTACATAGAGCTATGTTGTAGCGTCCCATCTCGAACCATATCTTCATTTTGAAATAGGTGGGGGTATTTAGACTTCATTTCTTCCTCCGATTCCCACGTCATCTCTTCTACATTCTTGCTCCTCCATAAAACCTTTACGGAAGCTACCTCCTTATTTCGTAGATTGCGGATTTGTCGGTCTAGGATGGCAACTGGAATTTCCTCGTATGACAAGTCCTCTGTAATCTGTACATCATCCGTGGGCACCACTCGGGTAGGATCGCCAATGCACTTCCATAGCATAGATACGTGAAAAACCGGATGGACAGACTCCAATTCTGAGGGCAACTCTAACTCATAAGCTAGTTGGCCCACTCTCCGAATGATCCTATAAGGCCCAATATACCGTGGGCTAAGCTTTCCTTTCTTGCCAAACCTCATCACGCCCTTCATAGGTGATACCTTTAAGAATACCCAGTCATTAATCCTGAACTCTAAGTCTCGTCGCCGCACGTCAAAATATGACTTCTGACGACTCTGAGCTGTCAACAGTCGCTCCCGGATAACCTTTACTTTCTCTATGGCCTGCTGAACCAGGTCTGGCCCATGTAACCCAGATTCTCCAACATCAAACCACCCTATAGGAGATCTGCACTTACGCCCATACAAAGCCTCGTACGGAGCCATCTGGATACTGGAGTGGTAACTGTTATTATATGCAAACTCGATAAGAGGTAGATGTTCATCCCAACTTCTTTTAAAATCCAACACACATACTCGTAACATATCCTCGAGCGTCTGAATTGTGCGCTCGGCTTGTCCATCAGTCTGTGGATGAAAAGCTGTGCTGAGATTCACCTGAGTCCCTAGACCTCTCTGAAATGACCTCCAAAAATGTGCTGTAAACTGAGCCCCACGGTCAGATATAATAGAAACTGGTACTCCGTGTAGCCGCACTATCTCCTTAATATATAACTTTGCATAATCTTCTGCTGTATATGTAGATCTGACCGGTAGGAAGTGAGCTGATTTCGTGAGCCTATCGACTATCACCCATATGGAATCGAACTTACGATTAGAACGAGGTAAACCCATGATAAAGTCCATGTTTATCGCCTCCCATTTCCATGTCGGGATCTCTATAGTCTGCATTAGCCCTCCGGGCTTCTGGTGTTCTACCTTCACTTGCTGGCAACTAGTACATTGGGCGACAAACTCAGCAATGTTCTTCTTCATATCATTCCACCAGTACATATCCTTAATGTCATGATACATCTTCGTCGATCCAGGGTGGATGGAATACCATGAATAATGTGCCTCTGACATAATCCTGTCTCGTAGCCCTGCTACATCTGGAACACACAAACGACCCTTATATCTGAGAACCCCATCTCCCTTGAGCTCTAACAATGGCTTCTTCTGCTGCGGAACTCGCTCTCTCAACTCGACCAACTCTGGGTCCTCGTACTGCCTTTCCTTGACTTCAGCTATGAGGGATGATTTTGCAGTGTTTTGGATTACAACTCCACCATCCTCAGAATCTACTAACCGAACCCCCAACGAAGCCAATTGATGAATATCTCTAGCTAATTGTCTTTTCTCGGGCTCTACATGTGCTAAGCTACCCATAGATCGGCGACTTAAGGCATCTGCTACAACATTAGCTTTCCCTGGATGGTAGAGAATGTTAACATCGTAATCTTTCAATAACTCAAGCCATCGCCTCTGTCGCAAATTCAACTCTTTCTGCTTGAAAATATATTGTAGGCTTTTATGATCAGTAAATATATCAACATGAACACCATATAAATAATGCCGCCATATCTTAAGTGCATGGACAACCGCAGCTAACTCGAGGTCGTGGGTCGGATAATTCCTCTCGTGCTTCCTCAACTGCCTTGAAGCATATGCAATTACCTTCCCATGTTGCATCAGGACACATCCTAACCCGACACCTGATGCATCACAATACACGGCATAACCCTCTAGACCCTCTGGAAGTGTTAGAACTGGAGCTGAGGTCAACTTGTTCTTAAGCTCTTGGAAACTCCGCTCACAAGCCTCTGTCCATTGAAACTTAGTTTCTTTCTGTGTCAACTTCGTCAATGGTGCCGAAAGGGAAGAAAAACCCTCTATGAACCTCCGATAGTATCCTGCTAAGCCTAGAAAGCTACGAACCTCTGTCGGAGTGGTAGGTCTAGGCCAAGATTTCACGGCCTCAATCTTCTGAGTGTCCACCTTTATCCCTCCATCTGATACAATATGCCCCAAGAATGCTACAGACTTCAACCAGAACTCACATTTAGAAAACTTAGCATACAACTTACGATCACGGAGGGTTTGGAGTACCGCTCGCAGGTGGTCCGCATGCTCATCCTCTGAACGGGAATAAACCAGAATATCATCAATAAATACTATCACGAACAGATCTAAAAATGGCCGGAATAGGCTATTCATCAAGTCCATAAATACAGCGGGTGCATTAGTCAACCCGAAGGACATGACAAGGAACTCGAAGTGGCCATATCGGGTCCTGAAGGCTGTCTTCGGAATATCTTTTTCCCGAACTCTGACCTGGTGGTACCCCGACCTCAAATCAATCTTGGAAAAGCATCTAGCTCCCTGCAACTGATCAAACAAGTCATCGATCCTTGGAAGTGGATACTTATTCTTAATAGTTACCTTGTTCAACTGCCTATAATCGATACACATCCTCAGCGAGCCGTCTTTCTTCCGCACAAATAGTACCGGTGCACCCCAAGGTGAGGTACTGGGCCTAATGTAACCTTTCTCCAGCAAATCTTTTAACTGCTCCTTCAACTCCTTCAATTCGGCAGGTGCCATTCTATACGGAGGGACGGATATTGGTTGAGTTCCTGGAAGCAAATCGATGCTAAAATCAATCTCTCGCTCTGGAGGAATACCTGGAAGCTCATCTGGAAACACATCTGCATACTCTTTGACTATGGGAATAGACTGAAGTGTAGGTATCTCAGCATCTGCATCTCTAACTCGCACAATATGATAAATGCACCCTTTTGCGATCATTTTCCTCGCCTTCAGATAGGAAATAAACCTACCTCTGGGTGTTGGTGTATTACCTACCCATTCAAGGACTGGCTCACCCGGAAAATGAAATTTGGCTACCTTTGCTCGGCAATAAATTGTGGCATAGCAAGCTGCCCAACAGTCCATGCCCATGATAGCATCAAAGTCCATCATCTCTAGCTCAACTAGGTCAGCTGAGGTCTGACGACTACAAATTGTCACCGTACAACCTCGGTAAACCCGTCTAGCAATAATCGATTCTCCGACCGGTGTAGATACCGCAAAAGGATCACTTAGTATTTCAGGCACTATACCAAACTTCCTCGCGACAAATGGGGTAATATACGATAAAGTAGATCCTGGGTCTATCAAAGCATAAGCATCGTGAGAGCAAATGGTTAATATACCTGTCACAACGTCTGGTGAAGACTCCTGGTCCTGTCCACCCGCTAAAGCATAGATACGGTTCTGATTACCACTTGAACTGGAACCTCTACCTCTGCCTCGACCTCTACCAGCCGAAGACTGAGACTCACGCCTTGAAGGATGCACGGACATAGACGATCCTGTTGCTGAACTCGCTGGTTGTGCCATTCCCCCAGAATCTCTATTTGGGCAATCTCGCATCATATGCCCCGGACGCCCACATGTATAACAAGCATCAGAACCTGCTCGGCATTGTCCCAAGTGTCCTCTACCACAGATGTCACACCGCGGAGGAAATGACCATGTCTGCGCAGAACCTCGTTGTCGCTGCAAACCCGACGCCCGTGAGCTCTCACCTGGTCCTGACTGAGTATAGCGGTCATACCCGTAACCCTGTAACTGAGGTGGCGGAGGCCTAGGTGGCCGTCCGAAGTACTGGGTCCTATAACTACCCTGAGATTGCTCCTGAGACCTGGGAAATCTCATCCTCTTACGTTGCCCTTGCTCAGCCCTCTCTGTACCCTGCTGCCGACGCCTACCCCTTTCTATATTCTGGGCGAATGCCTGAATCCGGGAGATATCCATACTATCCTGCAATGCAGCGGTGGCACATGCCTCGGTTAACTCTGGGGCTAACCCTGCTATAAACCTGTGAATCCTGTCCCGCATAGTAGAAACTATGGATGGTGCATATCTGGCCAATGAGTCAAAACGGAGACTATACTCTCGAACACTCATATTACCCTGCTTGAGGGCTAGAAACTGATCGACTCGAGCCTGTCGGATCTCCCGCGGTAAGTACTGGTCAAGGAAAGCATCTGAAAAATTGTCCCAAATAGCTAGAGGTGTATCACATCCCCTGGACCTCTCCCATCCCTCATACCAAAGGATGGCTATATCTCGGAGTCGAAAAGCTGCTAGCTCAACTGCCTCTTTCTCCGTGGCATGCATAACACGAAAGATCCTGTGAAGCTGATCTATGAAATCCTGCGGGTCCTCCCTCTGATCTGTCCCCGTGAACTCTGGGGGATTCAAAGCAATAAACTCTCGGACCCTTGAACTCCCAGACCCCTCAGAAGTTCCTGCACTAGCTGATGCCCTAGCATGTTGCTGGGTAGCTACCAACTGTGTCAACAAATGCACCGCACTCCTTAAGTCCTGATCTGATGGAAGTGGAGGGGGAACTGGATGTGCGGTTTCCCTAGGAATCTCCGTAGTTGGTGGAGGAGCCGGTAATGGCTGAGTAGGGGTCTCCCCTTGAGCCTCAGACTGGGCCCCATCTACTGGGGGTACCCTGTTGGTCCCCTCACCTACTACTGTATCTCTCCTCTGGCTAGCCGTAGTCTTCCTAGTCACCGTCATCTGTGCATGCAAACACCAACACATAAGTTTAATTCAAATTTCCTATAACTCAGTTCTATAGCACGATTTAGATTTCAAAGAAGTGTAACCAACTCCTAAATGCCCTGTAGTTCCTTGCTTATATAATGTGGTGCACAACACATCTATAAACAAGACCCTACTAGACACGGCTTGTAGACTCCCTAGGACAGAACTGCTCTGATACCAAGTTTGTCACGCCCCGAACCTAGGAGCGAGACAAGCACCCCGTGCCTCACCTAACCTGGCGTACCAAATTGCGACTAAGGGACTCTGAACACATAATGTCATACTTTGGCAATGGGGCCACCTTGCAAGACAATTTGCGAAGCAAAATATAAAACTGAATGGAAACTAGCACTAACTAAATATCAATATAAAGCTAGGCCGACAAGGCCGTCATAGCTACTACAGCTGACAAACCACCAATTTATACAAACCCAACATACTGCACTAACCAACAGGATATGCCTACAAGCCTCTACTGATAGATGTACTGTGATCGGAACAGGGCCCCGACCTACCCATAACATATATACAGATATACATAAGATGTACATAAAACTCTAGTCCTGGCAACTCCGAAAGACGTGGAGCTTACCGATCAGGCGGAACTCGGGAAATACCTACTGAGGAGGTCTACCCGTCTGTCTGTCTGAACCTGCACGCATGAAATGCAGCGCCCCCCAAAAAAGGGACGTCAGTACGAAATAATGTACCGAGTATGTAAGGCAATAAAATAACTGAAATCTGAAACTGAACTGATAATATGATAACTGAAATTAACTGGGAGTCAAAGATGATCTGGAGATATACTTACCTGCTGATACTGACTCAACTCCTTCAATATAGTAAGTAAAATAATTGTACGGCCTTATAAGGCTCGGTATATATAACTGCTCTGCCATAGTAGGCTCGCTTATAGGCGCTCGGCCATACTAGGCTATGTATCTCGACCATGCTGGGCTCGCTCATAGGCGCTCGGCCACAGTAGGCTCGGTATATAACTTTCCATCTGATCAGAGGTTGCCCAATAGGGGCCTGCCCATCGATTATAGCTCGATGGTAATGAAAATACTGTAATACTGTATATATAGGCTTGCTGCTCTCTTGACTGAAAGAAGACAATACTAAAATTGAATATAGAGTCTCGATAAGGAATAATATTGTAACTTATGAGACTAGAATAGTGTGAATAAATTCATGAATATGAACTTCTCTTTTTGTCTCATTACTAACACATGTAGCTACGAGATCATGCCAAAATGAAGGAAGGCTTAGCCTTAACATACCTTATCACAATCTTTTCAATCACCAAGTTGAACTCACCTCTTCGCACCTTAATCTACAAGAATGATAATAATACTATCGTTAAGTTACGAAAGGTACAACTATCGCACAACGAACGACAAACCTATTTTGTATTAAAACGGGCAGCATCTCCCCTATAATATGCCCTTCCTCCAACTTCAAGATAACACCAACAATACAAGGACAGAACAATAACAACATATATACATCATTTTCCAGCCCTATATACACCATCAAATACTACAAAACAGCCCAACACACCCCAATCTCTTCGTACACAAAACGACCACCGTAGTAGTGTCAAACGATCCGAAAATGTTATGACGAACGACCAGCCAACCACCCTACATTTATATGGTGTTTATAAACCCCCTTCCTCCTCCAAAACTCCACAAAATAGTAATAAAACACACAGCCCAACAGCAACACAAAACAGTCCACAAAACAGTCCGCTACAAGTGAATAACTCGAACTCACGGCTTCCGATCACCATCCCGTGAGTTCTTACAAGTATAGAACGACTTACCATGAATTTACAGAAGAAAAAATGGATGAAAGAGAGCAGTAAACTCACCTTATTTGTTGGATAACTCAGCTCCTATCTTGGTTCTTCAAACTCTAAGTTTTACCTCCAATTGGAACTTGAAAGGGAGAGAAAATCAATTAGGGTTTGTGGGAAATTTTTGGGAGGATTCTTTGCAGAGCTTATGTCTGGTTATTATGCTATATTTTAAGTCTAATATATGAAGAAAATAGGCCCTTAAAAGGCCTCTTTGGACGACCCGAAATGGCCCATTTTTGGGCTTTCATTTAAGCAAGTAGGTGACACACCTACTTGTCACCTAGCAGCTTGCGCAGTATCGCAAAAATGCACATATCTCTCTACTCCGATGTCGTATTGACAAATGGTTTAATGCGTTGGAAAATAGACTCATAGATCTTTAATTTGATGGGTGGAACACACCATAACTCTAAGTATATTGGGAGAAAATTTCAGTTACATTTGACCCAAAGTTTCAGTAAAACTTATGAATGTAACTTGTGATGACTTTCATCGACTTTTGTTCCACAACTCGCTTGACTTAAAAACATAACACACGGATGTAATACGACTAATATAAATCATAACATAATCTCTTTATCATGTTAATCACCCTAGTCTCACCCCAAAGGTACATGTTATAACATTCCCAACTTGTCGACTTTCGATGAAACATTGTTTTATTTAATTGCTTTAGCTTCTAAACTGTCCAACCCTCTTTGTACTTGTTGTTCATGATCTTCAATATTTGTAACCTCAGAGGTAACATGATTAACTTACTTTATATACTTTTAAATATTATCTCATTTTTTTGTCCTACATTAGTTTGCTTACGACGCATTTTTACATACGAAAATATAGGGTGTAACACACCCATAGGAAATCGACTACTTCACGCTCACTGATTTTTTGGTACGGACCTACTTCAACCCATTTAGAAAAATAGTCAGGTAAAATCAAAAGAAATCTTACCTTACCTGGTGGCAGCGGACCGACTATGTCCATCCCCCATTTTATGAATGGCCGGGGCGACAAAACCAAGTGCAATAACTCTGCCGGTTGATGCATCAACGGTGCATGTCGTTGACACTTATCACATTTCTGAACATAAGCGTTAGCGTCTTGTTCCATCCGGGGCCAGTATTATCCTGCCCTAATTAGCTTTAATACCAAGGAATCTGCGCTCGAGTGATTTCCACAGATTCTTTCGTGAACTTCTCTCATGACGTAGTTAGCTTCGGAGGCTCCTAAACATCGGGCTAACGGGCCTTGGGAAGATTTTATATACAATTGACCTCTCTTGAAGCAATATCAAGTAACTTTAGTGCGCAGTGCACATAATGCCTTGGGATCTTCGGGTAATTTTTCGTGCTCGAGATAGTCAATGTTCTCATTCCTTCAGTCCCAGACCAAATTGGTCGCATTTACTTAATAATAGCCGTCCACATCTAATACCGAATGCATAAGTTGCATGACCTTACCGGAGTCTAACCCCTTCATTTTTGTGGACGATCCTAGGTTGTCTAGCACGTCTGCTTCCGCGTTTTCCTCCTTCGGAATATGGGTTATTGACCATTTCTCTGAATCGTGCATGCAGAGCCTGGACTTTCACTACACATTGTTGCATGCGCTCCACTTTGGTTTCGAAGATTCTGTAGACCTGATTTACTACCAGTTAGGAATCATATTTTATTTCTATGACTTCGAAGTCCAGTCCCCGGGCCAACTCGAGTCCTGTAATCAAGGCCTCATACTCCGCTTCATTGTTAGTCAAGCGAACAATTCTTATGGTTTGCCTCAGGGTTTCTCCCGAAGGCGTGATAAATACTACACCGAGTCCGGACCCTTTCACGTTAGAAGCTCCGTTCGTGAACAAGGTCCAGACTCCCGATGTCGATTCCGACACCATCACCACTTCTTTGGTAGCTAAAGGCAGCAGTCTGGGACTGATATCGACCATAAAGTCGGCCCAAACTTGTGACTTGATCACAGTCCTATGTTTATACTCTATGTCAAATTCACTCTCGACTGCCCATTTGGCCAGTAGAACTAAAGGTTCAGATTTGTGAAGGATATTCTGGAGGGGAAAGGTTGTCACCACGGGTATCAGGTGACATTGGAAATTAGGCCTAAGCTTTCGAGCGGTGACTATGAGAGCTAAGGCTAATTTTTCGAGGTACGGGTAGCGAGTTTCCACTCTCGTTAAAATTTTACTAACATAATAAATAGGAGATTGCGTACATTTGTCTTCACAGACTAAAATGGCACTTACCGCTACCTCTGATACTGCTAAGTAAATAAGCAATTGTTCGCCTTCCTCAGGTTTCGATAGTATGTAGGGCCCAATAAATACATTTTCAAATCTTTCAGAGCCTGTTGGCATTCCGAAGTCCATCCGAAGTTTTTCTTCTTCTTCAGAAGTGAGAATAAGTTATGGCACTTCTCTGAAGACTGGGAAATAAACCTGCTAAGAGCAGCCAGACTTCCTGTCAACCTCTGAAGCTCTTTCACATTTGACAACTGGTCGGGAAGGTCTTCGATGACTTTAATTTTATCGGGATTGACTTCGATCCCCCTTTGTGACACTAGGAACCGTAAGAACTTACCGGAGCTGACTCTGAATGCACATTTCTTGGGGTTAATCTTCATATTGTGCTTCCTTAGGATGTCAAAGGTTTCTTAGAGGTGTTTCAGATGATCACATGCGTTCAAAGATTTAACCATCATATCATCTACATAAACCTCCATCGTTTTCCCTATTTGCTTTTCAAACATTTACTTTACGAGCCTTTGACAGGTGGCTCCGGCGTTCTTAAGCTTGAATGGCATCACATTATAGCAATTTGTGCCAAAGTTAGTTATGAACGAAGTTTTTTCCTGATCCTCCGGGTTCATTTTGATATGGTTGTACCTAGAATAGGTATCAAGGAAACTCATCAACTCATGTCCGGCTGTCGCATCAATCATTTGATCAATGTTTGGCAATGGGAATGTGTCTTTTGAGCACGCCTTATTTAGATCCTTATAATCTAAGCACATGCAAAATTTATTATTCCTTTTTGGAACTACTACTACATTAGCTACCATTCAGGATACTTTACCTCCCAGATTGAACCGATATCAAGCAATTAAGTTACCTCTTCTTTGACAAATTTGTTCCTGACCTCAGCAGTAGAGCATTTCTTTTGCCTTACCGGAGAGATGTTAGGAGCCAGACATAACTTATGCATGGCCACCTCTGGTGGGATACCTATCATATTCGCATGCGACCACGCAAAATAGTCAACATTTAATTTAAGAGATTCTATGAATCTTGACCTGAGCTCGAGGTTTAGTACTGTCCCCAAGTGGAACTTTCTCTCCAAGAACTTTTTGAACTATGCAACTTGCTCCAGTTCTTTCGTTGTGGACTTTGTTGCATCCATTTCTTCTGGTACCTGGAAATATCATGGTACCTGATATGAGTCTGATGACTCCTCCCACTTGTCTTCATTTAGATCAGGAGCAAGCGTCGGTTCCTATAATTTCTATGCCACATGTTCCTTTCCATTGCTACTGGAAACTGAGATCGCGTTCATCTCTATTGCCATCAGTTGGTCTCCTCTTATTTGTTTAATTCCCTTCGAAGTTGGAAATTTTAGAAGTTGATGGTTCATCTCGTGTAGCCATGGTCTACCAAGAATAATATTGTAGCCATATTATCGTCCACTACTTTAAAAAGGGTCATCTTCATTTTCCCTTCGGCATTCGTAGGCAGCAAAATCTCCCCTCGGGTTGTCACGCTTGCTAAATTGAACCCAGCGAGGAGCTTTGTGGCCGGAATCATACTTCCTGTCAGCTTGGCTTGTTCCAACACTCTCCATTGGATAATATTGGATGAACTTCCTGGGTCTACCAAAACACGTCTAATTTTAAAATCTAAAACAATAAGAGAAATTACCAGGGCATCATTGTGCGGTAGTAGGAGTCCATCTGCATCTTTCTCCGTGAAGGTGATGTCGTCCTCGGCGACTTTCCGGAGTCTTTTTCTATGGGTCATTGATACATTTATCTTTTTTGTTGCCGAAAAGGGTACACCATTAATCTCGTTCCCCCCAAATATTATGTTGATTGTTAGACGAGGGGGATTTTCTCCTGCTTTTGAGGGTTTTGCGTTATCTCGGTTGCGGTCGTAATTCTTCTTAGCCCGGTTGCTTAAAAATTCTTTGAGATGGCCGTTTTTAGTAATGCCATCACCTCCTCGTGCAAATGACGGCACTCCCCTATCCAATGGCCATTAGCCCTGTGATACTCGCACCACAGATTGGGATCCCTCTGACTAGGGTAGGAGCTGAGATTTTTTAATGTTTCTCATTGTTGATACCAGTTCCACCATGTTAACATTGAAATTTTATTCGGACAGCCTGGGGTAGGTGGAATCCTAAGAACTTGATACCTCTTTGTCCTGTAACGATATGTTATTCCGGCCGCGATCAGTTCTTCTATCGGTAGTGAATCTATCTGCCGATCAGAAACCTCTGCTGCGTCCTTCGGCCCTTTCGAAGGGCAAAAACTGAGCTCTTGAAGACCGTCGGTCTGCGTCAAAATCATCTTTCAACCTTTCCTTATTCTTCTCTCGGTCCCGACCCTTGGTTGATACCGAAAAACTGAGTTGGTCATTCTCATTCTTATCTTCGAAATCGTAGCGGTTGTGAACATCTACCCATAATATTGCCTGGAACTCGAGCAGACTTTCTTTCAATTTCCAAGAAGTGTCAGAACTCCTCGTATTCAACCCTTTAGTAAATACCTCAGCTGCTCATTCGTCCAGCACAACTGGTAGGAACATCCTTTCCTTCTGAAATCTTGTCACGAACTCCCGCAGCAATTCGGAATCTCCTTGTGCAATTCTGAATATGTCGGGCTTTCGGGCATGTACCTTCCTGGCCCTGGAATGGACTTTGATAAAAGAATCTGCGAGCATCTCGAAGAAATCTATTGAGTGCTCGAATAAAAGTGAGTACCATGTCAGGGCCCCTATCGTGAGGGTCTCCTCGAACTTCTTCAACAAGACTAATTCAATCTCGTGCGAATCTAAGTCGTTTCCTTTCACTGCCGTAGTATAGGTGGTGATGTGCTCCTGAGGATCCGAAGTCCCATCATATTTTGGCACGTCCGGCATTTTGAACCGCTTCGGGATCAACTCTGGTGCCACGCTTGGTTTGAACAGCAACTGGGTGTACTTCTTTGAGTCCAGTCCTTTTAACACCGGTGGTGCGCTCAGGATTTGATCCATTCGGGAGTTTATTTCCCTCATAAACCGCATGAGTTCGGTTTTAAAGGGATCATTCTCATTGTTGTTTCCAGTTCCGTTGTCATTCCCCCCGGCCCTGTCGAAGACGACCTTACCCTTGGGGTGTTGTTATTAACCCTTTGCGTTTTTTGATTTGCGGAAGCACCGGGAGAAACCGGACCTTTACCATTCGCGTTATTAGAAGCACCTGACAACTCTTGCTTCAACTCCGTCATGACCTGATCTTGTCGTGAGAGATGGCCCATAATAGCCCTTTGTTACTCCCTTAAGATTTTCACTGTTTCCACAACGTGTTAGTTTTTAGCATCATCAGGAGTTTACTCTCGAACGTGCTGTGGATATTGTCCGCCATGGACCGGCATGGCTACGCCCTCCTCGTTGCGGGCATCACTGATTGAATCTTCGTGTTGAGGCTAATTTCCTTGGGCCTCAACATTGTGCGTATTATTGACATCGTTATCTGTCATTTTCTATGATTCTTCGCTAAGAGACAAAGAATTGAAATAGGTTTAGTAATAGATACAAGGATCAACCCAATTACGCAATTGTCTAAGTCTCACGGTAGGCGCCAAACTATTTAACCGTAAAATAATACAATTAAATTTGTACGTGGTTTATAGACAAGCAAATCGATTTTATCCCAAAATAATAAATAAATTAAATAAAATTATAAAACTTAGCGTTGAAACCGAGATAAGATAGCAGATAGTTTGGCCCCGGGAGCAAAGCTTCTGAAGGCAACAGTAATACCAATAAACAAGAAAAAAATGTTATCGAGCTTAATATAATGTGTAGCATAAATATGTCAGAAAATTCGTGTCCTATAATGGTTGTTGAAATTCCTATTTATAGTGGCACCTAGGGAACAAAGTCCTAGGATCAAGCCCCTCTTAAATGACAATTATGGGGCCATTGAAGAATGTGTAACGGCTGGCTATGAATGCCATATTCTCTATAACGGACTACGTATTTAATACTGCAGAATATTTTTCATTGAATGCTATTGGATGACGGGCATTCATTTATCTTTATGAGCAACATTCCCTTCGGGGGCTTCCCGGTGCCAAGCGAGATTGCTGCCTCCGATCTTGACTTCTACCTGTCTCGCTTTTCGACTGTCTCTGGTTTCACGTGTCGCTCTATTATACGAACATTTACTATGAACCGATTTTACCCTATACAATTATGTTATATCTTATTAATACAATGAACGGTATGTAACGCCGTGCTAATGCAAGAGCGCAACTATATGTCAAAAGGATAAAACGATTACCACAAACACATCAAACAAGTATACAAAATTTATATCTAAGCAAAATATATAAGTAACAAGTATGAATGTTCGAAAAGAAGAAAAAATAGAGTCCACTATAATGGCCACAATTACCGCGAGCAAAAATATTAATGATAAGGAAGACTTTTTGTTATGCTATATCAGAAAGGACTTGAGACTCATTTTTGTACAAGAAATGTTATTGAACCATGTGAAGTAAAAGGAAGCAAGTGACTGATCTTAAGACAATATTAATGATACATCATTTTCAGTCGGACGTCCAAAAAAGGTGGTTAGCTGTCACGTAACATGGCATCCAAAATTACTAGCATATATTAATGCATGGAAATTAGGTTGAAATACATCTACCAATTATAGGTGCACCATAGTTTTATTTTATGCATCATAAATGGCTACTTTCATGCCATAATTAAAAGTATTGTCCCTTTCTTTCAAGTTTTTTTCTCAGTTAATTTAATTAGCTTCTATGGTTGTATGTAACTTTTATTTCCTTACATAATCATATAGCTTTCGTGAACTCTAAGTTTAACACTGATTATTACTCTATGAAGTATTTAACTTATATCAATCGCTAGTGTCACGATCCAAAATCTCATCACAGGCGTCGTGATGACACCTAGTCTTTAAGACTAGGTAAGCCGATTTCAATTACATTTTGAAACCATTTTTTTTAATTAAATAAATAATCAAAACTGACAGCGGAACAAATATGAATATGCAACTCCCCAAGACTGGTAGTACTGAGTCACGAACTCTAACTGAATACATGGAATGATCACGAGGACCGAATATACAATATTGTTTGATTACAAATTAACAGTACAATGAAATGAAAAGACTCCAAGGGACTGCGACGGCCAAGCAGCTCTACCTTGAATCCTTACGATCCCGCTTTAACTCTGCTCAAATCTGATATCTCTAATACCTGGCTATGCACAAAAATATGTAGAAGTATAGTATGAGTACACCGCGGTCGGTAGAGACTAATATCAAGACTAATATCAATGGAGTAGAGACAAGGTGCAGTCAAGACACTCACTAATCTAATAACCTGTGCAATATAATATACAAAATACTAGGAAGCAAATAGCAATAAGGGCAGGATAAAACAACCAGTGGTATGCGCAGCAAGACAACAAGAATACCATAAATATCACTCAACAATTAATAAATACATGTACGCCCAATTAATTCAAGTTTTTCAAATAAATATCCTTCACATATAATTCTTCAAAATAACTCTCTTTCAAATGTAGTTTTCTCAAATAATTAATTTTCAAATATAATTCTTTCATATAATTCTTTTTGAATAAAAATCCCCCCAAATAAATATTTTGAATATAATTATTCTAATTAAAAAGTCACCATGTGACACCTCATTTCATAATCATAAAAATACGGGTCTCAACCCATTTTTATATTTTTCGTAAACACGGGTCTCACCCCACTTTCATATTTTCACGGGACCTCGTACCCATAATTAAATCATCATATTTTCCTGGTACCTCGTGCCCTCATTTCATATCACAACTGCACGGACAATTCACGTGCCAAATATCCTCATTATTTACTCACGGCACCTCGTGCCCACATTTTATTTTTATAATCCGCCTGACAATGGCCACAGGCTCTCAATTTCAACATAAATCAGATTGTTATCAATTTACCAACAACAAGACAAACTGCACAAGGTATAAAAATAAACACAAGAAAATCACAACATCACATGAAAATTATCAACACCACAACCCCACATCATCACATATCGTCCATTTATCGCTCCTATTGCCACCCTTATCATTCCTATAGCCACCCTTATCGCTCCGTCCAGACAATATCAATAGCCACCCTTATCGCTCCTATTGCCACCCTTATCGCTCCGCCGAGACAATATTCCAACAAACACAACGACAGTGAAATGCCACCCTTATACCCACATAATATCAACAGTGAAATGTCACCCTTATATCCTCAAAATAACAACGGTGAAATGCCACCCTTATATCCTCAAAATAATAACTCACACAACATAACAATTTATACGGGAATTTATCACGACAACATAACAAAATCAATTCATATCACAATTTGTCCAATGGCCACAACCAAATTCCAAAGATAAAACCAAATCAATAAATTTAACAACAAATAGCCGAAGGCTCCACACAACATGTATAACATCACAAAAATAATCAACATAGATAAAAATTATTCAGCATAAATCAGAGCCTTCATTAATCTAAATTTAGATAATTATATTAACGCTTCTTTTTAAACTTGCTTAATTAATTATTTGCATAGGAAAAATCAAAATGAAATTAAATTTCCAGAATTATCAAACCAACAAACTCACGGAATTACATAAATATTCAAATAACAATCACATCAAATTGTTATATAAAAATAAGTTCAACCAACAAGGATTTAGGCATGGCAAATAGATGATTAAATAAATTTCAACAATTATCCAATTTACTACACAATGTGCCTAAGACTTAAACCCAATATATTTTGTACCTACAAGCCCGAGTACGTACTCGTCACCTCGCGTACACGGCTTTTCACATTTTACAAACGGCACATAAGACTCGATGCCTAAGGGGTAATTCCACCACTCGAGGTTAGGCAAGACACTTACCTTTTTGAAGTTAGGCCGATATTTCAAAATAGCCTTCTTGCTTGAATTGACCTCCGGACAACTCAAATCTATCCAAATTAATTGTACAACTTCATTAAAATTCATCAAAAATAATTCCGGATAATAATATGTCGACTTAAACTTTTATTCCAAAAAGTCAATAAAAGTCAACGTGGGACCCGCCTCTCGGAACTCGACATAATTTTTATAAAATCTGAACACCCATTCCGATACGGGTTCAACCATACCAATTTTATCGAATTCCAATAAAAAATCGACCTTCAAATCTTAAATTTAAACCAAGAGGGTTTTCTAAATTTTTCAACCCAATTCACTAATTTAGTGATAAAAACAATAATATATTCATGTAATTTAACCAAAATCAAGTTAGAAATTCTTACCCCCAATGTTTTCCTTGAAAAACTCTCGAAATATCGCCTCACCCGAGCTTTCTTGGTCCAAAAATGGAAGAATGACACGAATTTGGACTTTATTCTGCTGCCCAGGGGTTTGTTCTTCGCGTTCGCGATGAACAAATTCTTCAAAAGTCATTTTCAAACTCTTCTCAGATAGCCTCTAGTATAATGGTCATAACGTTTAGTATAAAACTTCAAATGATGAATGGTTTAACTTTATGAAAACTAGACTCCAAGGGCTATAATTTATTGTTCATCTCCCAATTCCTTATAGATTACGAGATATAAGCTTCTAAAGTTAGCCATGTGCAACAGAGATTCCAAACTCTTTCCGTACAGCCTATAGTATATCCACCATAACTTTTTATACACAACTCCAAATGACAAATGGTTTACTTTTCTGAAAACTAGACACAAAGAGCTACAACTTTTATATTTGGATCATCTCCAAATTCCTTATAGATTACGAGATATGAGCCTCTAAAGACAAACGACGAACAGTAAAATTTCCTTTTTCGCGAACGCGAAGAACAAAGTCCCAACAACAAAATCCTTCTTCGCAAACGCAAGAGGCTCCTTGTGAACGCGAAGAACAACACTAAAACCAGCAACCAGCAGCATCAAAACACCCAAACTTGGTCCGGAACCATCCCAAATCAAACCTGAGGCCCCCGGGACCCCGTCCAATCGTACCAACCAGTCTCAATACATAACACGAACCTGCTCGAGGACTCAAATCACATCAACAACATCAAAGCTATGAATCATACCCCAATTCAAGCCTAATGAACTTTGAAATTTCAAATTCTATATCTTGTGCCTAAACACATCAAATCAATCTGGAATGACTTCAAATTTTGCACACAAGTCATAATTGACATAACAAAGCTATTCCAATTTCCAGAATCGGATTTTGGCCCCGATATCAAAAAGTCAACCCCCGAGTCAAACTTTCCAAAAATTCATCTTTCGCCATTTCAAGCCAAATTTCTCTACAGACCTCCAAATAATTTTTCGTACACGCTCCTAAGTCCATAATTACCATATGGAGCTATTAACATCATCAAAATTCTATTCCGGAGTCGTCTTCACACAATTCCGATTATGGTAAAAATCTTAAGACTTAAGCTTCCGTTTTGGGGACCAAGTATCCCAAATCACTCCGAATCATGCGGTAACTGTATCCAACCACGCACGCAAATCAATACACATAATAAGAAGCTTCTCGGGGCCTTATGCCGCCAAACGGGGCTTAAATTCTTAAAACGACAAGTCGGATAGTTACATTCTCCACCTCTTAAACAAACGTTCGTTCTCGAACGTGCTAATAATTATTCTGAGGTTACCGAATTGATAATTTTTACTTTTACGCATATACTCATGGTTGAACTTGTTTTTATATAACAATTTGATGTGATTGTTATTTGAATATTTATATAATTCTGTGAGTTTGTTGGTTTGATAATTCTGGGAGTTCAATTTCATTTTGAATTTTCCGTATGCAAATAATTAATTAAGCAAGTTTAAGAAGAAGCGTTAATATAATTATCTAAATTTTGATTAATGAAGTCTCTAATTTATGCTGAATAATTTCTATCTATGTTGATTATTTTTGTGGTGTTATACACGTTGTGTGGAGCCTTCGGCTATTTATTGTGAAATTTATTGATTTGGTTTTATCTTTCAAATTTGGTTGTGGCCATTGGGCAAATTATGATATGAATTGATTTTGTTATGTTGTCGTGATAAATTCCCGTATAAATTATTGTGTTGTGTGAGTTGTTATTTTGAGGATATAAGGGTGGCATTTCACCATTGTTATTTTGAGGATATAAGGGTGGCATTTCACTGTTGATATTATGTGGGTATAAGGGTAGCATTTCACTATCGTTGCCTTTGTTGGAATATTGTCTGGGCGGAGCGATAAGGGTAGTTATAGGAGCGATAAGGGTGGCTATTGATATTGTCTGGGCAGAGCGATAAGCGTGGCTATATGAGTGATAAGGGTGGCAATATGAGCGATAAGGGTGTCTATTGTCAGGGACGATATGTGATGATGTGGGGTTGTGGTGTTGATAATTTTCATGTGATGTTGTGATTTTCTTGTGTTTATTTTTATACCTTGTGCAGTTTGTCTTGTTGTTGGTAAATTGATAACAATTTGATTTATGTTGAAATTGAGAGTCTGTGGCCATTGCCAGGCGGATTATAAAAATGAAATGTGGGCACGAGGTGCCATGAGTAAACAATGAGGATATTTGGCACGTGAATTGTCCGTGCAGTCGTGATATGAAATGACGGCACGAGGTGCCGGAAAAATATGATGATTTAATTATGGGCACGAGGTGCCGTGGAAATATGAAAGTAGGCTGAGACCCGTGTTTACGAAAAATATAAAAATGGGTTGAGACCCGTATTTTTATGATTATGAAATGAGGTGTCACATGGTGACTTTTTAATTGGAAGAATTATATTCAAAATATTTATTTGGGAGGATTTTTATTCAAAAAGAATTATATGAAAGAATTATATTTGAAAAATAATTATTTGAGAAAACTACATTTGAAAGAGAGTTACTTGGAAGAATTATATGTGAAGGATATTTGTTTGAAAAACTTGAATTAATTGGGCGTACATGTATTTATTAATTATTGAGTGATATTTATGGTATTCGTGTTGTCTTGCTGCGCATACCACTGGTTGTTTTATCCTGCTCTTATTGCTATATGTTTTTTAGTATTTTATATATTATATTGCACAGGTTATTAGACTAGTGAGTGTCTTGACTGTACCTCGTCTCTAGTCCATTGAGGTTAGTTTTAATACTTACTGGGTACCGACCGTGGTGTACTCATACTACACTTCTGCACATTTTTGTGCAGAGCCGCGTATTGGAGATATCGGACTGGAGCAGAGTTAAAGCGGGATCGTAAGGATTCAAGGTAGAGCTGCTTGGCCGTCGCAGTCCCTTGGAGTTTTTTTATTTCATTGTACTGTTAATTTGTAATCAAACAGTATTATATATTCGGTCCTCGTGATCATTCCATGTATTCAGTTAGAGTTCGTGACTCAGTACTACCAGTCTTGGGGAGTTGCATATTCATATTTGTTCCGCTGTCAATTTTTATTATTTATTTAATTCAAAAAAATAGCTTCAAAATGTAATTAAAATCGGCTTACCTAGTCTAAGAGACTAAGTGCCATCACGACGCCTGGGGTAAAAATTTGGGACAAGTGTACTCGAACCACATTATATTTTTCCTAATAACAACACATATGGTGTACTAGAGGGATGAGAATTGGTACTCGTTCAGTTTTCTACCAAAAATCATTCACGGTATACACTGGTATTCTAATAAGTTTGCAATTTAACTTTAGGAATTATTAAGTACAGTGAGAATACATATCACTTAACAATGGGTAATTAAGTGATAAATGTGTAGATGAAGTGATGCTAGGCTAGAATCACTTGTTTTAGTTATAGTTTGCACTATAATTACTACATTTTACTTGTGTTTGAGCTTGAATGTTAGTGTATTGTACTTAATATGTATTTTATGCCTTGTAGGAAGTGATTTCGAGTTAAAAAAAAAATATGGGAGCTATATTTAACAAATTAGAGCTTTGAAACTTGAGTAAAAGCCCAAGGGATAAAAGCAGAATTGCGTTCGGGGGTTGGGAACCACAGTCTAGATGTCAAAACATGAAGAAAAGAATTCACTCTCTAAAATTTGAACAGTCGCGCCGCATGGCAGTGTATTTCTGTTGCTGCCCGTCAAAACATGCTCTCTGAAGTTTCCCACAAGCTCCTTGCATGGGGCGACGCGAGGCGCGGCGCGGCGCGCCTGTGTAATTTTCTCAGAGAATTTATCCTAGGAGAGTATTGGAGGCTACAAGATACAAGATTTCATTATCTTTCAAATAATTCAATACGGGAGTTTGGATTGTAAAGTTAGATTGATACTTTCTTATTCTTCAATTATAATTGTGGAGTAGTTTACCTTAGGGTTTGACGAATATGGTGTTTTGATATATATTTGTAGATTTTAACTCTAGTTTTTGCTTGAATTCGTTTGTGGAGTTTTGAATTATTGTAACTTTATTCATCAGTTTATTTAATCGAAAGAGGAATATCTTGGTGATTATATTTGCATTATTTTATTCGATTTAATTCGTTGATTCTCTTAAGTAATCGGAAGAACTTGTTGAATTGTTGATTAAATCAATTTAGGAGAATATACAAGAGACGTTTTCCTAAGGACCAATCCATTAACGCATGCTTGCATACTTCACAGTGCTTATATTAGTTCATCTCGTAGAGTTAAGATTTAATCGAGAGAGGAGTCTTGACTACACGTTTGAACTAATCATCAATTGAATTCGTGAGAATCATTAGAACATTAGAGTGAATTAAACTAGAGTTAAATCTCAAATAGCTATCTTGTACCTATCCTATCAAACCCTTATTCCACATATTTATAAGAAACCACTATGCGAATCTCTAATTCCTTGTTGTCTATTATCAATTACTTTATTTTAGTAGTTAAACATAGTTCATAATTATTACAAATCAAGTTTTGATCATCCTAAATAGAGTTAAGCTAGAAATTACTTGAGCATTGTTTAAATTAAATCTTTGTGGAGACGATAATTAAAATGTACTATCTTTGACTAGCGAGCATCAATTTTGTGTTGTGTTTTGCATTCGTCAAATTTTGTCTCTGTTGCCGGGGATTGGCAATCAATAGTGTTCAAAATAATTCTGATGCTAATTCAGGAATTTTTTTATTTTATTTTATTTTATTCTTGGTGGGGTTCCTCTTCCGTGTGCAGGCAACAAATTGCCCCATTTGGTGTATGACTCGATCTTCTTCAAAGAAATTGATCCACACAATCCAGAGGTGGAAAAGAGTCTACGGCAGTTCAAGAAAGGGAAAGAACTCACCGAAAAGTTCTTGGGGCAACCTTCAACCCAAGAACACATGGCTAATAACGGTGAAGAGGAGGGAAATTTAACTGCAAGAGAAGCAGCACAACTTAGAGAAGAAGATGCAAGGATAGCAGTTGAGGCAGCCCGTAGAGCTGCTGATGAGACCGTAAACGATGAGGGGGGTCAAAGATTCAATCTAAATCGAACCTTGATTGAAGATCAATTTGAGAATGTTGTACCCAGGCCTGGTAGAGCATTGGGTGATTATGCCAAACCAGTCTACAATATCAGGGACTGTCTAGTGTCAGACCTCCACCAGTAGCAGCGAATAATTTTGAATTGAATCAAGGCTTGCTTCAAACTATCCAGAACAAATGTGTCTTCAAAGGGGAGGTGAATGAAGATCCTAACATTCACTCGATGGACTTTGAGGAAATCATGAATACTTTCCAGTACAACGAAGTGTCGAAAGATGCAGTCTACCTAAGGGCATTCCCCTTTTCACGATAGGATGACGTGAAGCACTGGATTTATAGCTTACCAACTGGGTCGATGCGGACAGGGAAGATATTACTAGAAAGTTTCTTAACAAATACTTCTCAGCTGCAAAAATAGTGAAGTTCAGAAGGGAAATTCACAACTTCTGCCAGACTGACACTGAAATAGTTTTCAAGGATTGGGAAAGATTCAAGGAGATAGTGAGGAAGTGTCAGCATAATAGTATTGAATTGCGTATGTAACTCCAAGACTTTTGGGATAGACTGACACCTCCCTCATGACGAACCCTAAATACTGTAGTCGAAGGTCCTTTAATAAAGAAGACTCCCGAAGAGATTGTGACAATTATTGATGAGCTCTCTGAAGATGCTAACCAGTGGCCTGCTGAGAGTAATGATAGAAGAATATCAGTTGGAGTTCATCAAGTAGATTCTAACACAGCAGTGCAAGCCCAACTAGACACCATGGCCAAAGAGATAAGAAAGTTGACCTTAGCCAAGGTCCAGAGCCAACCATCACTAGTTTGTCTTTTCTATGGAATGGGTCACCCAACGCATGAGTGCCAGGCCTTAGCTGCATATGAAATGGTAAATGTTGTAGGAGCTTCGACAGAGGCAACTACCAAAGTGGTAACAATTTTAATCCTATGGGACAGAGGCACCGAGGCTTTTCTTGAAATTCACCAAGTGGTAGCCTGAACTCATGGCAGCAGAGGCAGTCATATCAACCTCCACAGTCCAATCAGTCTAGCATGGAAGATCTAATGAAGGCCTTTATTATTCAGACAAATGAGAGGCTTGAAACCCATAGCTCAGCTATATGAGAACATGGTGCAGATATCAATGAGTTGGGCATAGCTTTTCGAAACCTGGAAAGACAGGTTGAGCAACTAGCTACTCTATGTTTAATGCTTCCTGCTGATACTGAAAGAAACCCAAACGAGACAATAAATGAATTGTCTTTGAGGAGTGGGCATAAGTTGGAGGACCCCATAGTAAAGAAAAAGAATGAACTGACTGAGAGACAGGTGGAGATTGTGGATGAGCAGACAAATGATGGCATTCAAAAAGGTGCAGGGATGGTAGAGGATGATCTCAAGAAGAAGGGGAAGATTAGAGCTCAAAAAAGAATAAAAATGAGAATTCAACAAATAATGAGACTGAAGAGAGCAAATACATGCCAGCTCTACCTTTCCCCCAGAAGCAAAGAAGAGATAAGTTGGACAAAAAATTCGAGCGCTTTGTAGAAGTGTTCAAGCAGGTGCATGTGAATATACCTTTCACAGAGTGCTTTCTCATATGCAAGCTTATGCTAAATTCATGAAAGAGATATTTTCCAAGAAGCAAAAAGTGGAAGAGACACCGATTGTCAAGCTGACACAGCATTGTAGTGCCATCTTGCAAAATAAGCTCCCTAAAAAATGTGGAGATCCGGGGAGTTTTACTATAGCTTGCTCTTTAGGAAGAACTAAATTTCAAAAATCTTTGTGTGATTCAGGTGCTTCTATTAATCTTATGCCTTTGTCTATTTTTAGGAAATTGGTGGGCGAGATTGGAGAGATCAGGTCGATCCTTGTGTCCTTACAACTGACGGATCAGACCACACTCATACCTGAAGGACTAGTGGAAGATGTGCTGGTTCGGGTAGACAAATTAGTTCCCTGTGGACTTCGTTATGGTGAATATGGAGGAAAATAGTTAGGTCCCTCTGATTTTAGGAAGACCATTCTTGGTCACGGGCAGTACAATTCTAGATATTCAGGAAAGGAGCTCATGCTCAGAGTGGGGGATGAAAGGTTGATCTTCAAAATGGAAGGAGAAATGGAGACCCTAAAAGAAAAAATTGGAAAGAGTGAAGCTGATAAGTGTGGGGTATACCCGAAGAAGGCGAAAAAGAAGCTCTTTGCATGGATGTGTGCACTGGGTCGGGCATGCAAAAGAGATCTCGACTTCGATTCAGACCCCGATTAGATGAATCATGGAAGTTTTCTTTACCTCTTGCTTTTTATTTGTGTGTCATGGGGACATGACATAATTTAAAGTGTGGGATGGGGAATGTATATATGTATATGTGTGTTTGTAGTCTCTTCTTTTGATTGAAAAAATAATTTAGACTTTTCCCGACGATGGATTTCCTCGACTGTCTTCTTGAGGGATTAAAGTTGAAAAAAATATTAGCCGTTTATTTGTGTTTTTTTTATTAGGTAGTGTAACAATATTTTCTTGATTTTTTTTGTGCCGCGGTTCTTTTTCAAGAGTTTTACTTGAACCGGGTGTAGTTAGTTTTTCTTTTAGTAGGAGTAGTGAAGTCTTGTGCTAGGTGTTAAATGGAGATGACTTTCCTTATTTTTGTTGTGCTTTGAGAGCAATGAGTGACTTATTTGTGATGCTTAGTCTTAGCTCATGACTCTTAAATAAGTACCTTAAATTACGTGATTGTAACTTTGCAAAACTGCATTGACTAGAGAGTCAGGATAGATTCGGTCCTAAGTAAGTTATATATCAATCTGTGTGTGAGGTTTTGTGATATTCTATGCATTTTGATTGATCTCTAGAACTTGCGTAGTGTGTTTGCAAAGCGAAATAGTAGTCTTGTTCAGTGTAGAAAGTGATATAGGTATTTCTTTATTGAGCCAGATATATGCTTTTACCCACCAAATTAATGTGTATCTGAGTTAGCCCCGTTGAGCGTGTAATCCTATTTTTTTGGCAACCACACTACAAGCTTGACCCTTTGATAGAATTGTCTATCTGTTTGAACATATTACCTCTCATGAGCACTTGAATTTGTATGAGCTTGTAAAAGCTAAGTGGAGGTATGGTCATGTTTTTGCGTAAAAAAAAAAAGAGAAAGGTGCATTGTTTGAAAAATTATGAGAGCCATATGTAAGGAATTGAAGAAAAAAAAAAGAGAAAGAGAAATCAATCAAAAATTTGAAAACAAGAAAAAAAAAAGAGTGGGTATGTGGTAGAAAAGAGAAAAAATTGATTTTGTTCTAGTGGTAATTCTCATCTTATTTGTGCTTAAAGATATTGGGAGCTTGATGCTATTATGTCTGAAGGATAGAGTTTGGTACAACATAAGTGTGGGGTGTTTGAATTGTTAATGTATATGTATTAAAGTTCTCAGGGAGGTGTAGCCACTATATCTAAATCTATCCTACCCGTTTCGCAACCTACATTACAACCAAATTAAGTCCTACTTGATCATTGACTGACTGAGCTCAATTAGTAGAGTATAACACTACTGGCAAGCCTATGGTACCTCTTTTGTAGCATATGAATCTTAATTCTAAGAGTGAGTGAATTCTTTCTATCTTGAGTTCCTAATTGTTCTTGAAATTTTATTGTGTATGGAACTACTCTCTAATATCTGTGTGAGAGCGCATGATTTGCGAAGGTAAGGTGAATTCTTTGACCTTTGTGTTAGAATAAGTGAGCATATTGTGAAAAAAAAAAAGGCGTGGTGCTTTTGAGTCGAGTCTTGAAGTTAGGATGTTATGATAGGGTACTTAGCCTATTTTAAATATTCTTGGCATAATACATTAGGGAAGTTGTTTGAAAATAAGGTCGTCTCTATGTGAAGTACAGTTTGATTGCTTTAGGACGAGCAGTGGTTTAAGTGTGGGTGTTAATAGTAGGCTAGAATCAGTGTGTTAGTCATAATTTGCATTCTAATTATTGCATTGTACTTGTGTTTAAGCTTGAATATTAGTGTATTGCACTCAATATGTGTTTTATGCCCTGTAGAAAGTGATTTCAAGTTAAAAACATATTCAGGAGCTAAATTGAACAAGTTGGAGCTTTGAAGTCTGAGTAAAATCCCAAGGGATTAAACCGGGATCGTGTTTGGGGGTCGGGAGCCAAGTCTGGATGTTAAAACGTGAAGAAAAGAATTCACTCTGTAAAAATTGAATTGTCGCGCCGCATGGGGCGGCGCGACAGTGTATTTATGTTACTGCCCATCAGAACATGCTCTCTGAACTTTCCCACAAGTGTCCCGCATGGGGCGGCGCGCCTGTGTAAGTTTCTCGGAGTATTGGTCCTGTTTCGGCTAGGAAAAGGTAATTTCGCCCCCACTCCTACAGGGTATAAATACACCAAAAAGACATTTTTGAGGGGACTTTTGACCTTGGAAGCTTTGGGAGAGCATTGGAGGCTACAAGACACAAAATTACATCATCTTTCCATCAATTCAATACGAAAGTTTGGATTGTAAAGTTAGATTGATGCTTTCTTATTCTTTAACTATAATTGTGATGACTTTCTCCATAATTATGGAGTAGTTTACCTTAGGGTTTGACGGATATGGTGTTTTGATAAATATTTGTGGATTTTAACTCTAGTTCTTGCTTGAATTCGTTTGTGGAGTTTTGAATTGTTGCAACTTTATTTATCAATTTATTTAATCGAAAGAGGAATATCTTGGTGATTATCTTTGCATTATTTTGTTTGATTTAATTCATTAATTCTCTTAAGTAATCGGAAGAGCTTGTTGAATTGTTGATTAAATCAAATTAGGAGAATATTCAAGAGACGTTTTCTTAAGGACCAATCCATTAACGCATACTTGCATACTTCACAGTGCTTATATTAGTTCATCTCGTAGAGTTAAGTTTTAATCGAGAGAGGAGTCTTGACTGCACATTTGAACTAATCATCAAGTAAATTCGTGAGAATCATTAGAACATTAGAGTGAATTAAAATAGAGTTAAATCTCAAATAGCTATCTTGCACATATCCTGTTAAACCCTTATTCCTCACATTTATAAGAAACCACTATGCGAATCTCTAATTCCTTGTTGTCTATTGTCAATTGCTTTATTTTAGTAGTTAAACATAGTTCATAATCATTACAAATTAAGTTTTGATCATCCTGAATAGCGTTAAGCTAGAAATTACTTGAGCATTTTTTTAATTCAATCCTTGTTGAGACGATAATTAAACTGTACTATCTTTGACTAGCGAGCATCAATTTCGTGTTGTGTTTTGCGCTCGTCATGAAGTAAACATGATGTGCATGCATTAACTGATTTGGTTAAATTCTGAATGCAATTAAATTTTTACCCTAATTATATTATAGGCAAAGGTTAAGTTTGAAAATATAATGTACTCCCTTCGTTCACTTTTACTTGACACGTTTTGACTTTTTACACCCCTTAAAAAATAATAAATGAAGTGTATAATTTATCATGATACTCATATTAATTGATGCATATTTTATTGGATTTGAGAAAATGATTTGAAATGACTAATAAATACTGTGGGTATAACAGGAAAAGAAAAATTATCTTCTCAAGTAAAAATAAAAATTTATTTTTAATATACATGCCAAGTAAAAGTGAATTGAGGAAGTAATTATTACAATTCTATATAGTGAAACCCTTCAATAGATGTCTATTTCCAAAAGTTTAATAAATAGGATTATATGTTATCTTTACAGTTGAATATTAATGACTACCAGTAAAGTAGTTGGATAGTTGGATAGTTGGATTCTCGGCGACTCCTCTTGTCTAAATGATCCAACGTTTCCCCTCTTCACATCACTTCACACTAATCAGTCTTAAATTATGGGCATTCTTTCCTTTTAATATGTACCTAAAAGAATATTATTTTTTATATTTTAAAATAATTTAACTTTAAATTTTTTATTTTACCATTAATCTAAAACTTACTTTAGATCACAAATTTTCCTTTAAATTTCGTGCCAAAGTCACATAAATTAGGACTGAGGGGTATTTATTAAGCCGTCTTGAAGGCAATTATTGCCAGCCAAGCAGCCTTAAAGGGTTTTTGTTGCCTTTTTTTCAATCAGAAAAAGTACCTTACCATTTTCCTTATAAAAGGCTTTCCATATTCTTGTTCTTGTGTTAGAGAGCATTCATTTCCTTCTTATTATAGAAGGTGTTACAAATAATACCTAGAGGGATATTATACACAACTATGGACTTCATATTTACAGCTTTGGCCTTTCTTCTCTCAGTTTTCATCTTATTATTCACACGAAAAACCAAATGCAATCTTCCTCCAGGACCACCGGGTTGGCCGGTAGTCGGTAACCTTTTCCAAATAGCTAGTTCTGGTAAGCAATTTTTCGAATACGTAAGAGAGCTCAAACCAAAATATGGTTCTATTTTCACACTCAAAATGGGTGCTCGTACTATGATTGTTGTTAGCAGTGCTGACTTGGCGTACGAAGCTTTAATTGAAAAGGGTCAAATTTTCGCTACCCGCCCGAGTGAGACCCCGACCCGAACCATTTTCAGTTGCAACAAGTTCAGTGTCAATGCAGCAATTTACGGGCCACTTTGGCGATCCCTGAGAAGAAATATGGTCCAAAATATGCTTAGTTCGAGTAGAGTGAAAGAATTTCGTGATTGTAGAGAAATGGCAATGGATAAGTTGATTGAAAGGATACATGCAGATGCTAAGGCCAATAACGATATCGTTTGGGTGCTGAAAAACGCGCGTTTCGCGGTGTTTTATATACTTTTGACTATGTGTTTTGGTGTTGAAATGGATGAGAAAATGATTGAAACCGTTGATCAAATGATGAAGGATGTGCTAATGGAGCTTCATCCAAGAATAGATGATTTTCTTCCTATATTGAGCTTGTTTGTTGGTTATAAACAACGTAAGAGAGTTCACGAAGTTCGCAAGAGACAAATAGAAACACTTGTCCCTTTGATCGAGAAACGTCGAAGAGCAATACAAAATCCTGGGTACGATAAGACAGTTGCCTCGTTTTCGTACTTAGATACTTTATTTGATGTTAAGGTCGAAGGTAATGTTGAATTACATGATCACTTTAACTAAAAGTTTATACTGTAGGAGAAAATATACTTTTATTTACTTAATTATATTTTTTTTACAGGTACAAAGTCAGGACCAACGAATCCGGAGCTTGTAACACTATGTTCAGAGTTCTTGAATGGTGGGACCGACACAACCGCTACCGCAATAGAGTGGGCCATAGGGAGAATGATCGAAAATCCAAGCATACAGAAGAGAATATACGAAGAGATTAGAAATACAGTGGGTGACAGAAAGATTGACGAAAAGGATATGGATAAGATGCCTTATTTAAACGCCGTTGTAAAGGAGCTTTTACGTAAACATCCTCCTACGTACGTTACATTTACCCATGCAGTAACGGAGCCAACAACATTGGGTGGGTATGACATACCCACATATGCTAATGTAGAGTTTTTTGTACCCGGGATCTCGGATGACCCAAAAGTTTGGTCTGATCCGGAAAAGTTTGACCCGGATAGGTTTCTATCCGGGCGGGAGGACGCTGATATAACGGGTGTGACCGGGGTAAAGATGATGCCATTTGGGGTCGGGCGGAGGATTTGTCCGGGCTTGGGCTTGGCAACGGTGCATGTGAATTTGATGTTGGCCCGAATGATTCAAGAATTTGAATGGTCCGCTTACCCGGAAAATAGGAAAGTGGATTTTACTGAGAAATTGGAATTTACTGTGGTGATGAAAAATCCTTTAAGAGCTAAGGTCAAGCCAAGAATGCAAGTGGTGTAATTCATTAAGATTATAAGTCCAAAAATAAGCTAAAAAAAATTCACGTGTATTTCTTTTCAAATATTTCATCTTTATAGCCTAATCTTGTGAAGCTTATTTCTATTTATCAGCATTTGTTTTAGAGTTGATATATCAAGAACGGAATAATATAGAGAAAGAACAAGATAAATGCCTTAGAGCTTATTACACTTGTTTATTAATTTTCTTTTCATTTGACTCTTTATTCCCTTGTAACTTAAATCAACCCGACCCCTCAAGTTTTCTGGGTATGATCACCCCAGTTTAAACGAGAAACATTTTAGTTTCTATAATTAATTCACAAGTATGGCTTATTGAGCAGAAGTGAATTCAAAAATTAAAATTTATCAGTTATGAAGTTTATTATATGTAAATATATACCCAATGGAATTATCAATAATTATAAAGGGTTTGGACTAGAGTTACTGGTTCTACTAAACCCATACTCTTTATGCTAGCTCCATCCCTGTTATTACATAAGAAATTAACGAACACTACTAAAGATAGGGCCATTTCTGAGCGAAAAACTTACCTAACTCGGTCAATTTTAAAGGAGTAACGACCAAATTAGATGGTTCGGAAAAAGCCAATCGGTATTAAATACCGACCCAAGCAGTCGGTGAAAATCCATCGATGCAGTCGGTATACTGAATTTTTAATATGCCGGTATTTTTTGACATTTGCCCTAAAAAGAATTTCAAAAGTCGAGCGAATCGGTCAGTATTATAAAATCGATCAAGTTATGCAATCATAAAATGCACCAATTGGAATTCGAATCAAGGTATGTACTCAAGGTACAATTCTACCACTAGATCATTGGTGTTTGTTGGTCGTTTTTTATTTGTACTCTTCAACCGCATTATTACTTGAAATAATCGATTAAAAAAAGAAATTAAATTACCGACTATATCAATCGGTTTTTTAAATAAGTTCACCGAAGATTTGACCAAGTTGGTCAATTTTTTGAATATATTTTTTAGTTTATTTTAAATAGAAAACGGACCAAGCCGAGTCGGTCGGTTTTCTGATCGATCGGTGTTTTCGACCGACTCGATCGGCAGGATTCGCTCAGAAAAGAGCGTTTTTTAGTAAAGAAAAAATCGGGGTGATGTGAGTCTTAATTTGTATAAAGGAGCATGAGTTTTAGTAAGTTATATTGGTGTTTGCCTGTGACAACCATTGTAAAGAACTACTATAGTTCGAAAGAAATTTTGACTTATAAGTGTGGAGGGACCATTATCATTTTAATGTTCTAGTTTGCAGTTGGACATTTAACATAAATAGTATCATGGGCCTATAGATAAGCATTTGTTCATTGGTCCAATCATGCATGTCATGAAGTATTTTTCCAGCCTTGTGAAATAATGTAAACCACATTTTTGAAACCAATAAAGATATTATGCCCCAGAACAATTAAACATTGTGCGCTAGCTGAAAGAGATTGAAGATAGTTTTGACATTTACTTTTGACGAAATAACAACTGTTGAACTTTACACTACAAACTTTAATTTTGTATCCTATAGACTTGGCTTCTATCGCCAGATCTAGTTTCAGCAATTCAATGTTCTTCTCCATTGGCAGGATTGAGAATCGGCCTAGACTATCCTCTATCCGGACAGATATGTCTATATGAGTGACTATACCAATCTTTATATGTTTTGGCTCGTTTCTATCTATTGATAGAAAGATCTTCGCCAAATACCGGACTTTACCTTTTTTTCGGAATTCCACATAGCCAGTAGGCACCTCTATAAGTGTACCACATGACAATGTCTTAAATTAGCAAGACCAAAATAAAAACCTAGGTAATCAGAATTTCTTAGTAAACAGAAGAACATGATAATTACGGTATTTTGACAGAGTCTGGATAACTTTTACAAATCACTGGAAAAAGAGACATCAATGTCGGCTGAAGAGCAAGGCAACCAAAGCAATAGCTTTAGTTTTGGGGGGGGGGGGGGGGGGATTTTTTATCAATTGTAGTTTTTTAAAAACAATTAAGTATTTTAAAGTAAAAAAGTCTAAATTTTTAATAGAAAAAGGAAAAGAAATCTTTGAATAGTTCGAAGCAAATAAAAGTACATTTGATTTTCTATTTAGAGGGAACAATTGCAATTACTAGATCGATAAGAATCTGAAAAATATTGCTTTAATCGCAGAAATTCCTTAATGACATATTAGTCACTATGATAATGATGGTCTAAACTTATTTATCAAATTTAAAGTGTTAGAGGAGTTAGTACAAGTACTAAATAATGCTCTAATCAATATACTCAATCAAATTATTGAAAATTTTGATTTTTTTAAAAATGCCTATATTGTTAAAGAATAATGTTCCTGTAATTAACAATTGTTTCTGCGGAAAGATTTTTTTCTAAATTAACATTGATAAAATGTTACTTAAGATTAACATGTCTCAGGAGAGACGAAAATGAATTAGTTATATATCAAAAAAATTATTAGAAGAACTGAATTTAAAAAGTTAGTAATGACTTTGCATCTCGAAATGTTAGGAAAATAGATTTTAAATAAAAATATATAAAAAAAATTTATAAAATAAAAAATTAAGGCCTCTCATCTAGATTTCGCTAAGGTCATCGAAAATGTTGATCCACCTATCGTGGCAGATGTTCATATCAAATTTGGGGGCTTAAGCACTCATTGTCCTTGGCAAAGAGTGTATGTATTATATTAAATATTTAAAGAAACGAATATAATAAATCACCTAGCACCCAGATAACAAAAAGTTTGATGGGTGCTTTGGCCATGAGAAGGTGCTGGAAAGCTATGAAATTTGGGCAGTGAGAGTTGGATTTTCACTTCTAACAGCTCCATTTTAGGAGGCATTTTCCTTATTTATCAAGCTTCTTTCTTTTGCCCCATTCAATTAGGTATACTTTTTTTTTCCTTTCACTTGCCACTATCTTGATCCAATACTACTTATTTTTTCATTCTTTTTCGTTGATTTATGTTTTAAGTTTTTTAATTTTCTTTTTTTTTTTTAACTTCATTTAATTCACTATAACAAAGAAAGAAAATAAAAATCTACTCAAAAAGGACTCCAAAGTTCGTTTGAAGACGAAGTGGTCCTCTAGAATGGTAAAGCCCACCGTTTATTTTTCACGTTAGTTGTCTTATCTATTACAATTTCGCAACGTTCATAATATTAAAATTATGAGTTTTTTTTATTAATTTTTTTATCATTGTATTCAAATACTTGTATACTTATGATTGATAGCAGGGGCGAAGCTATGTTGGCCCAAGAGTGGTCAACTGACCACCTTCGCCGAAAACTTATACTACATATAAGGTAAAATATTGCTTGTTATTGATTAAAAATAGACTTTGAACACCCTCGCATAGTCCACTGGCAAGGGTGTTCAAAATTTGAACACCCTTGTTGAATTTCCTAGCTTCGCCACTGATTGGTAGTACTTTACGTCAAAAATGTTAAGCACCCACGAACCTAAAATCCTGGATCCTCCACTGGCCACCCGTGCTTTTAATTCCCTGATACAATTATGTGTTGAGTTAAACACCAATATTGGTAATCACTAGTAATAGCCCATATCACTAATAATATCATACACTTTGGTCTGGGCAATCACATCATTAATATTTATCAATAATATTTAAAGCTTTCTTCTTTATATGTCCATTGTGCTCTACCGACATAGGATTTGCCTAGAGTTGCCATACACTCTTTTTAGGAACTCAACTTTCTAAAAAGTTGTCTAAACTCAACTGAACGCTAAGGTTTGCCAACCAAGTATTGCCCGAGGTTATGTGTGCCATGCAAAGTGCATGCCCCCAGTATTATACATAACAGGCAACCCAACCAATAAGTGATGTGATATTATTCACTTTGGGCCTAGGGAATCACGACTTTAAAACACATAAATGGGGTTTAAGTTTTATTTTCTTATATACATAGTATCTTGCTCGTGTTTTGCCGCGGTGTCTTGTGTTATTCCGCAAATTAGGCATAGATAATCTTCTATTGTCTGCATTAAGTAACGGTTGCTATAATCTTGATATTGTTCATAACATTAGAACTGAACCCTATCACACTTCTATTTGCAATACCTCCTATTACAATCTTATGTAATATCTTGTCAGTCCATTGAACTGTGGTTAACGACGTACTAAAGCATGAATATACATATAAAAAAATATGCAATAATTGCCACACACAGAGTAAAAAAGTGTGTTACAAAATCCAGATCCAACTAGAATACATGACCAGTATGACTATTTGAAAGGGAAAAATAAGAGAGTCCAATATGATTTATTGCAAGGAGTTGGGACTCTTTTTGTACAACAATTGTTAATAAACCATGTGAAGGAAAAGTAAGCAAGTCACCGATCTTAAAACAAATATTAATGATACATCATTTTCAATTGGACGTCCAAAAAGTGGTTAGCTGTCACGTAACTTGGCGTCCAGAATTACTAGCATTAAGTATATCCACCAAAATTATAGGTGCACTATAATTATGGTATTAATTTTTGCATCAATTAAGTGGCTGCTTTCCTAAAATCTAGGGTTTAAATTTTTTATGCGGTTGGTATAAAAAATTTAGGAATTTTTACACAAATAGCTGGCCGGATTTATTGTTTACTTTTCCTAATCAATATACATAAATTATAAATGGATTATACTCAGCTATACATATAGTATACATGGATTATACATATATTATACATTCATCTACTATTTTTAGTTTAAGCAGTTGGGTGAACGGCTATTTAAATTAATTTTTTAAAAATTACATGATGACCTAAAAAATATCTAGAGTAACTCTGTAAAACTATGAGATTCTTAACCTTGAAAATAAGACATGTTACCTGTTACAACAAATAAAGATGACTTGATGGTATAAAATTTTCTAATTTGACTAATGATATGCATAAAACTTAAACTCAAAATAGAAATATTGTCCTTTTCCTTCAAACTTCTTTTCCAATATGATTCTATGCAGCTTTTATCTCCTTGCAAAAAAATACAACTTTCATGAACCCCCACGTCATTTTTATCCTACCAGTGCAATTTAACTTGTTTTAAAAAAGTTAGTTGCCTTATTTTTCAAGTTACTAGTTCCACGTAAACCTTTAAAATGTCAATGTATAAAAAGTTAAAAAAAGACGAAAAGGTATTGTTTACCCTAAAATTCGAGTAACAATTAAACTTATTTAGTGGTTTTAATGATACATGATTTAATTCAATACCAATTGATAAACAAGGAATTGAATAGATAATCTGAATAGTAAAACAAATCAAACTGGTGTTCTGGCAGTGCTTGCGACCTCGATTCGGGATGATCTCGAGGTTGAGTAAGAAGAAAAGTAAAGAACAAAAAATAAACAATGATGAACAGTAATAGATAGTAAGTGAAATAGGGAGCAGCATTTCTGTATATATTTTTCAGTGAATCAATCCCCCTACAAATGAATGGGGTCCCTCTTTATATAGTAGAGTAATCCTAAATAAGGTACAATTCTAATAACGGAAACAAATCCCATGATAGGCGTCAATAACCGGTTGATTCGATCTGTTCCGGGATTTTCGCCGAGATCTTCGGTCGGTTGCTAATATTTTGCCATTCTGTTATTATGTCTTACTCGAAGTCGGTCATGTTCGGTCTCGATCTTCAACGAGCACTTCGATCTTCATGTTCCATACTCTGTCATTGAGCTCGAGCTTCATCTATTACGAACTTACTCTCGACGCAGCTCCTCGTGCCTATGAAATCTGACATGCCCGATTTCGACCGTATACAGATAGTCCCCACATTTCTTGGAATAAAATGATAAGAAACGGTTTGAGCCTTGATTTTCTGAAACCTCGATCATGACGTCTTCCTTATGACATAAGTGACGGATGTGATCAAAACATCCCGTCAGTTCAGTTCCTCAAATCATTAATGCCTGTCAGTTAGCGGTCGACCACTAACACTACCGAACCGTCGACGTGAACATATAAATACCCGCTCCTTCCTTGAATCAAACTTTACTTTTGCTCTAATCAAACCTCTAAGTATTCTCACTCTTCCCGTCTTCTCCTATTCATCGTCTGTAGAGCCACCTTCGTTAGCACCGAAACCACTAGTTTATCATCTTCCTTCGATCTTCTTTACTTATACAAATGGCGAAAACCTCAAAAACCGTACCGCATAAGGAGAAAGCTTCCTGCTCCTATTCCCGGCCGTCCGGCGGCAAGGCGCCGGTGGAGCCGCTTCCCTACGAATATGTTCCTGGCCCGTGTACTCTAAAATCCGACTTCAAGGTCGAAAACCCTTTATCGATTCCGAGCCGATGTGAGCATGTGTCGATGTACATGTGCTCGATATCGAAGAGCCACCTCGAGGCCGTGAAGAGGGACTGCAACTGGGGTCTCGAGGTCGTGGTACAAATTTCTGCTCCCGGAGAGAACATCACCATTTATGTTGAGGGGTTCCTAAGTGTTTATACTTACCCCTTCACATTGGGTCCCCTCGACCCAGTGATTATTGATCTCTGTAAAAGTTATCAGGTCACCCGCGGCCAAATCCACCCCTCTCTATGGCGCATAGTAATCATGTTACGCTTCTTCTCTAGCAAGGCCGAGGAGCTAGAGTTTACTCTAAATCACCTTATGTGGTTGTACCGGCCTCGAATCTACCGAGGACTAATCAGGCTCCAACGCTGGGAAACGAAGGCCTTGATCTCGAGCATCGACGAGAACAAGGATCGAGGTTGGATTAGCCATTTATACGGGTGAGGACCCGTGACATTATCCCGGAAGAGAAGATGCCATTCCCTGAGGAGTGGAACTTCGACCGTAAGTGATCTTTTAAACTTTGTTCTCCGTACCTTCTTCGACTTTGCCTGATATCCCCTTTCGACGTGCAGCTATCCCTTGGATGCCTCAAGCGGTACCTGACCTCGAAGATTGGGTTCGGAAGTTAGACTCAACTTTCACTTATGCCGAACGCGCATGGCGTGATTTGGCAAAGGACAAATGGGAGGCCAAGAACCACGGTAAGGATATCCTTTTTCATGTTCTGAAACACTTTTTATACTACATTCATCACTAATTTTCTTTCATGCAGGCCTGACCAAGGATGCCATTTTGAGGCCTTCAAGTGGCGAGGAAGAAACCAAGTCCCCGATTCCGAAGCCGGGGGAAGACAAAAAGAGGAAAACTGCCTCACAGTCCGAGGACCCCAAGCCCAAACCTCAAAGGGTGAGGAGGAAAGTAATCGGTCTCACGATGGACTCGGTTCAAAAACTGAGAGACGAAGAAGACGAAGAAGAGGAAAATGCCTCGGCACTGATGATCCGACCTAGGAAAGCCGTCGAGGTCACCAAACCTTCTGAGCCGACGGCGGCTGTTAAAATCAAGTCTCGTGTCGAGGAGGCTTCCAAAACAAAATCGGGTATGGATCCTGAATTACCAAAGGTCGAGATCATTTCTTGGCCATCTGCAACTACACAGGACGGGGACGGTTCTGAGACCCCGAAGATCGATCAGAGTGTCCCGAGAGACTTGCTCAGGACCATGACAGCAGATCATTTGCCTTCTCTTCCGACTTTTTCTGAGGAGGCACTAAGGGAAGCTCGAGAGTTGAAGACCCCTGATATAGGCGGAGGCTCTAGTGTAGGGGATCCCTTTCGGGATTGCTTTACCGGAGTTGATAATGCCTCTGATATCAGTAACGCTTCTATTCTTTTAGAAGAGGCCCAACGTCTCTTATCTCGGGTAAGAATCAGTTTACTGCACTTCTTTTCTTTACTCTTTTCTTTTTCATTTTCTCTAAATCTGACTTGTGTTTTCCTTTTTTGTGTAGGCCTTCGCCAAGTTACGAGCTGACCTTAGCCAGTGTGAAACCAAGCTCCAAAAGGTCTCGGGGGAGAAGAACACTTTGTAGCTTCTTTGCGGCCAAAAAGACGAAACTATAAAGGACTTTCAAGTGGATTTGGTCAAGGCTCGTGAGGAAGTGGCCGAGCTAGATAAGTAGGTGAGCATCCTTTTGATAAAGTATGGTCTCGACCCTACTATGGAGGCTAATGCTTCATTATTTTAGCTGCAGCAAAATGTTGAAAGGATCGAGCTACTTCTGGGAGAAGTCGATCAGGTAAAGGCCGATTGTGATCGGTGGGAGGAGAATATGGACTGCCTGGCTCCGGAAAAAGAAACTACCTTGGCCAAACTGTCATCTACTGAGATTCAACTTTGGAGCGTCAAAGAGGAAAGTTCAGCCCAAGCCAATAGGATCGAGGAGCTTGAAATCGAGCTTGTTGAGGCCAAGGCGGAGATCGAGAAGACAAAGGTCATGGCAGAAAAGTTCATTTCCATGTACCGGGCCGATGCTGAGGATGCTCAAATGCAGCTAAGGGAGGCTTCTGACCGAGAGAAATGGATAATTGACTTGGCAAAGTGTCAATCCCGGAGGGAAACCCTCGAGGAAATCCATACTCGAGGTGTTGACCTCTCCGATGAGATATCCCGAGCCAAGGTGCTTGAAGCTGAAGCCACGCAACTTGCCTCCTTCGATGACGAAGACGATGATGAAGAAGGCAATAGAGGCGGATCCGATGAGGGGCCTGAAGGGGAAGTTGCTCCCGGAGAAGAGGTCGAAATCGTCTGTAGTTAGGGCTTAATTTCTCTTTTTGTAAGAGCTTGATTGGTCTTTTGTACATAACCTTTTTTACCAATATATAATAGAAAAATTTCTTTTGAATGTCTTCTCAGTTTTATGTTCAAACGTGTTTTGTGCTTTTTTCCTTGTAAAAATTTTGTTGTTGCAGCCTCTGTAATTGAGTGAACACTAATTCGAACTTTAGAATAAACCCTTAGGTTTTTTAGACGCGCAAGGGCGAGTCCCCGAGCTCAATAATATGTTCGAGATTTATGATGGCTTGATCGATGCCATGACTGCACTGTTTTTATAACTAAGTTCGAGTATGTTTCGAACATAGAATAAAGCAAACCCTTAGAGTTTTTATCAAATAATGGGTAATTTTTGAACTTATAGTAACATACCCCTTAAGGTTTTATGGCGGATCCTTGAGCTAAATTCAAGTTAACTTTATTTGAACTCGGAATAGTGGAATCCTTAGGTCCGAGTTGGGTGAGAAAAAAGTCCCGAACTCTAAATATATTGGCCCTTAGGCCCTTTTAGTTTGGGCCCATATGGCCTCTAAAAGGCGGCTATTATTTCCCCCTTTCGGCTTAAAAGACTTAGTAAAAATTTCTTTATGCCTTAGCATGTATTTATTTTTACCCATTGGGTTTTTTGAGGGTCCGATGTCGGTTGAAACCCTTTTACTTTTTGTGCCTTAGCGCGTTTGTGTTAAAGATAATTTGATACCTCTTAAGGTTTTTCGAGGGCTGATTTTATCGAAGCCCTTTTGATTATTTGCTGAGGGTATCCTTTTTTAACCAGGCTTTCAGAGAATTTGAAGGCCTATCGTTATTGTGTAATTCTCACATCTCCGAGCCGCGTTATTTAGGCCGTAGCCTTTAGTTTGGTCGTAGCCTTCGGGTATGTATTTTGATCGTAGCCTTCGGGTATGTATTTTGGCCGTAGCCTTCGGGTATGCCTCTTGGGCTTATTTCCCAATAACGTTTCGAACTAGTTTTAAATGTCAGTCCCCGAGACTGGTGGCCTTGGCCTATAGATCGAAGGGTGCCTCTTTGAGGTCTTATGAATTTGAATTTAGATAACACAAATATGCATATCATCGATGGTAGTCCCCGAGTGTATATTTGCACTTTGGCTCATGAGTCGTTTCTCATAATATCATAAGCATGAGGTTTGTATAGTAGAGGATTTTCTTCGAGACACAAAATGTTTAAATGAAGAGAGAATGCTTCTTTGAATAGTTTATACATGCGCACATGTTTTTCCATCGGGTTTGACTAATTTATTTGGACATGGTTCACTAGACCGTTTGTCCTATTACAAAGCTTCCCTATCGAGGCCATTTGACATGAAGTACTATTCTCGAGAATACAATATCTGAGGGTGATGCCCGCCAGTATTCAAGGTTGATTGCAAAGAAGCCTTGGATACTATTGAATTGTCCTCAGGTAGCACATAATTGTTGCCTCGTTAAAAATCTCGCCGGAAAAACCCATTTGGGACAAAAATCGATCTAATGAAAAAAGAGTGCAACGCGTACTTTAAAACCCGAGGTATCTATGTCTTTGGTCGAACTCCTGCAATGAGTTAGCGTCGAATATATATAAACAAAATAAGGGAGAAAGTGATACCTTAACAATAATATCATTTGAGAAGTGATATGTTCCAATTGCTTGACAGTGGTTCGCCATCTATCGTTTCGAGTTTATAAGACCCTTTTTCCGACTATATCGAGGGCTTGATAGGGTCCTTCTCAATTCAGGTCGAGTTTCCCTTCATTAGGATCTCGAGTTTTGATGGTGACCTTCCTTAGGACTAATTCCATGACCCTGAAGTGGAGAAGGTTGGTTATTCTATTGTAGTACCTTTCGATTTGTTGCTTTTGTGGAGCCATTCGAATGAGTGCCGCTTCTCGTTTTCATCTAATAATTCGAGGCTAGTATTCATCGCCTCATGGTTTGATTCCTACGTTGCATGTCAAAACCTGGCACAGGTTTCTCCGACTTCAACTGGAATCAAAGCTTCGGAGCCATATACTAAGGACAATAGAGTTGCCCATGTACTGGACTTCGATGTTGTTCGATATGCCTAAAGGACTTCGGGTAGAATTTCTCTCCACTTCCCTTTAGCTTCGTTCAACCTTTTCTTCAGATTTTGTATGATAGTCTTGTTCGTCGATTCAGCATGTCCGTTCCCACTAGGGTGATACGGTGTTGACAAATCCTTTTGATTTTATGGTCTTCGAGAAATTTCATCACTTTACTGCCGATAAATTGTTTACCATTTTCGGATACTATTTCTGCGAATATCCCAAATCGACACACGATGTGATCCCAAATGAAGTCTATAACCTCCTTGTTCTCTCACTTTCTCGAACGCATATGCTTCAACCCATTTAGAGAAATAGTAAGTCATAAATAAAATGAACTTAGCTTTACCTGGGGCCGATGGAAGAGGGCCGACGATATCCATCCCTCATTTCATGAATGGCCATGAGGATAGGACTGAATGAAGTTGTTCTCCGGGCTGATGGATCATCGGTGCAAATCTTTGACATTTATCACATTTTCTAACAAACTCCTTAGTATCTTTTTCCATGTTATCCCAGTAGTATCCTGCTCTAATGATTTTGTGAATTAGTGATTTGGGGCCGGAGTGGTTCCCACAAGTTCCTTCGTGGACCTCTCGTAAAACATAATCGGTGCCTCATGGTCCTAAGCACACTGACAATGGTCCATCAAATGTTCTTCTGTATAATGTTCCATCTTCGGCCAATGTAAATCGAGCAGCTTTGGTTCGTAGGGTTCTCGACTCTTTAGGGTTTGATGGGAGCTTTCCATTCTTCAAGTATTCAATATATTTATTCTTCCAATCCGAGGTTAAGCTTGTAGAGTTTATCTCGGCATGACCATCCTCGATCACAGATTTCGAGAGTTGAACGACAATCCCCGAGCAGATCTCATCTTCCTCGACCGATGACCCCAAGTTTGCAAGTGTATCGGCCTCACTGTTTTGTTCTCGAGGTACATGTTGTAAAGTCCATTCCTTGAAATGGTGCAAAGTTACCTACAGCTTGTCCAAATACCTTTGCATTCTATCATCTCGAACTTCAAAGGTTTTGTTTACTAGGTTCACCATTAGTAAAGAGTCACACTTGGCTTCAATGACTTCTACCCCCAAGCTTTTAGCTAGTTCGAGACCTGCAATCATGGCCTCGTACTCGGCCTCATTTTTAGTCAACCTAGAAGTTTTGATAGATTGCCTAATAGTGCTACCCGTGGGCGGCTTCAAAATGATACCTAGCCCGGACCCCTTCACATTTGAAGCATCGTTTGTGAAAAGGGTTTATACCCCCGATGACGTACCCAATTTTAACAAGAGTTTCTTTTCAACTTCGGGTATGAGGGTTGGCGTGAAATCGGCCACGAAGTCCGCTAAAATTTGAGACTTGATGGTCGTCCGAGGTTGATATTCGATGTCGTAACCACTGAGTTTGACGGCCCATTTGGCCAATCGGCCCGAAAGTTCGGGCTTGTGCAAAATATTACAAAGTGGGTAAGTGGTTAATACACATACTGGGTGACATTGAAAGTATGGTATTAACTTTCTAGAGGCGCTTATCAGTGCAAGTGCTAATTTTTTTAAGTGTGGATATCTAGTTTCTGCTTCTCCTAAAGTTCGACTTACATAATAAACGAGAAATTGCGTACCTTGCTCTTCTCGAACTAGGACACCACTTACCGCGATTTCTGATACTGCCAAGTACAAGTAAAGCTTCTCATCTGCCTTTGGAGTGTGACGCAGTGGTGGGCTCGATAGGTATCACTTCAACTCTTCCAATGTCTGTTGGCATTCCGGGGTCCAGGCGAAATCGTTCTTCTTTTTGAGTAAAGAGAAAAATTTGTGGCTTCGATCCGATGACCTCGAAATGAATCGTCCTAAGGCAGTTATCCGCCCAGTTAGCCTCTGTATGGCTTTTACACTATCCACGATGGCAATGTCTTCGATGGACTTGATTTTATCGGAGTTGATCTCGATTCCCTGATTCGATACCATGAAGCCAAGGAACTTTCCTGAACCAACCCCGGAAGCACATTTCTCGGGGTTGAGCTTCATGTTGTATTTCTTTTTAATCTCGAACGTTTCCTACAAATGAGTCAAATGGTCCTCTGCGCGCAGGGACTTAACTAGCATGTCATTAATATAATCCTCCATTGATTTACCTATGTTATCAACAAGAAATTGAATAAGTTTTTTCCTGAGTTCGGGAGTTAATCTCGTTCCCAGGTATACCTTTCGCTCGGGCAGGTACTCGATCAATACAACCTGTTCCAGATCTTTGACCATTGATTTGGTGGCGTCAGTATCTTCGGGAACAACAAAAGTTCGAGGGGTCAGAAAATCCTCATCTTCTACTTTTATCTCCCACTTCCCCGATTCGGTCGAAGCAGGTGGTTGTGATTGCTATTTGACTTCCTGTTTATCTTTGATATTCGACCTTTCCGAGGCTGATAGTGTCGATATCGGTGTTACCTCATCGACCGCAAATATTTCCTTTGCAGCATGTAGCTCCCTGTATATTGTTTTTACACCGTCTGATATCGGAAATTTTATCATTTGGTAGAGTGTCGAAGGGTTGCTCTCATATTGTGGATCCAAGGCCTTCCGAGTAGGGCATTGTACCTCATGTCGCCCTCGATCACGTGGAACTTAGTATCTTGAATGGTTCCAGCCATGTTCACCGGTAGAATAATCTCCCCTTTAGTTGTTTCACTGGCCATATTGAAGCCGTTTAGGACCCGAGCTGTGGGCACGATTTGATTTTATAGGCCGAGCTGCTCCACGTCCCTCGATCGGATGATATTCGCCGACCTACCTGAATCCACTAAAACACACTTAACTTGAACTTTATTTAATAAGATAGAAATTACTAGAGCGTTATTGTGGGGCTGAGAAATGCCTTTTGCTTCTTCGTCATTGAATGATAAAGTGCTTTCGGGCTCATAATCTCGGGTTCATTTTTCCCTAGTGATTGATACCTTAGTGCGTTTGAATATTAGTCCATGTGGAATGTCGACCCCACCGACGATCATATGAATGACATGTTGGGGTTCCTCCTGTTCATTTTTCCTATTGGCGTCTCTTTCTCTGAAATGATTCTTAGCTCGATCGTTGAGGAACTATCGAAGGTGGACCTCATTGAATAGACGGGCTACCTCATCCCTTAGTTTTCTTCAATCCTCAGTTTTGTGACCATGTGTGCCATGATACTTGCATATCAAATTTGGGTTTCTTTGAGAAGGATCAGTTTGAATGGGTCTGGGCCACCTAATATCTTTGATCCTTCTGATTGCCGATACAATGCCTGACGCATCAATGCTAAAGTTATATTCTGATAACCGAGGTGATTCTGTGGGATCGGCGTACTTGTCAAAGCCATTATTGCTCATAAGTCACCGATAATTCTGTCATCGATCATTTCTCCGATCGTTCCGGGCGGAATTGCGTCACGAACCATTATCCTTATTATTCCTTCGATCTGCGGTATATGGTTGATATCGGTCTCTGTTCGACCTTGGCTCCATATCTATGTCCCTCTGATTTTTAACTGCCGACCTGTTTGGATGTGCTGAACCGGAAGGAGCTCCCAATTGATCGTCCTCGACCCTGATCTTCGATTGGTATCGATTGTGCATATCTGCCCAAGTTACAGCTGGATATTTGATCAAATTTTATTTCAACTGACGTGATGCTATCGAACTCCGCTCGTTCAACCCTTGGGTGAAAGCTTGAACGGCCCAATTAACTGTGACCGATGGCACTCTATGCGTTCCATTTGAAATCGGGACACGAACTCCCTCAGCATTTCATTATCCCTTTGTCTTACCTTGAAAAGGTACGATTTCCTTGTTGCGACCCCTATGGCCCCGGCATGTGCTTTTATGAAAGAATCCGCTAACATGGCAAATGAGTCGGTGGAATTTGGTGGCAGGTTGTGATACCAAATCATTGCTCCCTTCGATAGGGTCTCTCCGAAATTTTTCAACAGCAGAGATTCGATTTCATCATCCTCTAAATTGTTACCCTTGATGGCGCATGTATATCAAGTAACATGCTCGTTGGGATCGGTGGTACCATTATATTTGGGTATGTCTGGCATACGAAACTTCTTTGGAATAGGCTTCGGAGCCGCACTTGGAGGAAAGGGTTTTTGTACAAACTTCTTTGAATCCACCTCTTTCAAGATTGGCGGTGCCCTCGGTATCTGATCAACTCGAGAGTTGTATGTATCCATTTTTTTTATCGTTGGCTTCGATTCTCTTCTCCCATGATTCAATTCTTTTGGTGCGCTCCTCCAGCATTTTAATTATCGCAGGATTAGTCCCCGATTCGTTACCATTCGGCCTCTCCGGTACTGGCTCGGTACAGCGAGTAATTTCCTAGTCGACCCTATTCGAAGCTCTATGTTAATTTTGTAACTGAGCAATAACGGCTTGCTGAGCATGAAGCATCTCGAATATTACTTGGAGACTGACTCCCTCGTCTCATCTGCCATGTGTTCCTTGGCCACTAGATCGACCTTCTCTGCGTACACTTTCATCGAGATCTGCCCCTAAGTCCGTATTAAGAGCAACGTGCGAACTGGCATCGATGGGGTTGACGACCGCTGCTCCCCCCGTGAGTAGCCTGTGGCACTTCGATTCCTGGAGCAATCATATTTTCGTTTTCACCATGGAATCCGAGCCATTGTCACCGTGTGTAGATGCGTTTTGTGAGTTTAACATGTTTTAACCTGAAAGCAAAGATACTCGACAAGAACAAGCGTAAAATAGTGTGTTTCACCAGAATCAGTACTAAAAATTCACTATTATCCTTAGCCCCATGATGGGCGCCAAACTGTTTACTCTAAAATTCGAGTAACAATTAAACTTATTTAGTGATTTTAAGGATACGTGATTTAATCCAATACCAATTGATAAACAAAAAATTTAATAGATAATCTGAATAGTAAAATAAATCAAACCAGTGTTCTGGCAGTACTTCCGACCTCGATTCGGGATGGTCTCGAGGTTGGGTGAGAAGAACAGTAAAGAACAGAAAATAAACAATGATGAACAGTAATAGATAATAAGTGTAATAGGGAGCAGTGTTTTTGTATATATTTTTCAGTGAATCAATCCCCCTACAAATGAATGGAGTCCCTCTTTATATAGTAGAGGAATCCTAAATAAGGTACAATTCTAATAGCGGAAACAAATCCCACGATTGGCGTAAATAGCCGCTTGATTCGATCTGTTCCGGAATTTCCACCGAGATCTTCGGTCGGTTGATAATATTTCGTCATTCCGTTATTATACCTTACTCGAAGTCGGTCTCGATCTTCAGCGAGCACTTCGATCTTCATGTTCCATACTCTGCCATTGAGCTCGAACCTGGTCTATTACGAACTTACTCTCGAGGTAGCTCCTCGTGCCTATGAAATTTGACATACCCGATTTCGACCGTATACAAGTACATAATGTAAAAAAGGTAAGGAAATTTTTTTCTATATATCCTCTAGATCAAAGTACTGTATCATGACAACTACGCTAAATCAATTTAAATCACAAAGTTGTCTCCGAATTGGACTTGCGAAAGAAGTAAGATGTACACATAAATATTAGAGTTATGCACAACCGTGAAAAACAAAAATTTATTTACATAATCATATCACTTTAAACCAACGTATATAAATATTTATACAAAAGATGACTTGGTAGCTTGAAAAGTACACCATAGTCCATGGGATAGTGGACGTGTGAGACCAGTGCCGTTGAACATCTGAGAATTCTTTAGTAAAGGCATGGCTTAAGCCAACTCAAGACGAGAGATTTTTCAACTACTATTACAATTCGTATAACCTTGAGGAATAAGACTAGTGTAATATGTTATTAGCCTAGTGTTACTCCACATAAGACTTGTTAGAATATCTACTATTAATCGTAGTAAAATGGTTAAAAGAAAATAATTATCATTATCTATTAAAAAATGTGTCGAATATTTAACTTTTTAAAAACAAGTCAAATATGGATAAAAACCATATTATTCACTTAGAAAAAATATAATAACTAATAGGTTTAACTTTTAAAGCCTCAAATTGTAGGTTTCTAAAGTTTGGGAGACTAGGAGTCAAGAAATCATTGATCCATATTATCCGCCGGTTAACCCGTTTTTTATCCGTATTAAATATGGGTCGGATCGAATGATTTATCCGTTTTTTGCCTTCCCCATTTTCGACCCGCCCGTTTGCCGCCCCTAGCTATCACTAACCTAAGTATTTCTCCTAATAACATGGTTTATTAGAAAGTGTGATTTTTCATACTCTTCATTCAGAGTTGGCGAAAACATAGTAAGAAATAAGAACTAACAGGTTCAAGTGAAATAACACACCTAATATGTCAATACAATCTTGTCTACTACACTCATATGCAAGTGTCATTGTGCAGCAAGGAGCTGAATTAATCGTTCCGACAAACCTATCACCCCCTTATCGTCACTATAAAATGCTATCAAACCTGGCTACTGATAAAGTATTCAAAAAGAAGAAGATAAGGGGGAAAATAATAAAAGAAACATTGCCTTGCAATATTTACAAAAGGCCTTAAGAGTAGTAAGTCATTTACCAATCAAAATCGGGATACCTACATTGTGGAATCTTCCAATCTCTGTCAATTTGGAAATCTGCAGTCTTGACCTAAAAGCTTATGCATTTGATGGGCTCTCTACTTGTTTGTTTTCTGAATGTTTCGTGTTCTGAGTATCCTCGTTCAAAATGACGCCATTTTCTCTGACTACCATCCTCCCACCCTCAGGTGGACAGTGAGCGTCTGTGGTGGAATCCGTTCTCAGACTGTCATGTAATCTTGGAAAATGCCTCTGCGCGGATGATAGACAGCTGTTTGGACTAATATTCAGGGAGTCCATCGCATAGTGAGATCGGATAGCTGAACTAAACAAAGGTTGCATAAATCGCTTTTTCTCAGGAGTCTCACGTAGAGAAATTCGACAAACTGGGCACGTGGAGTGCTGCTGAAACCATATGTCAATACATGTTGCATGGAAAGAATGCCCACAAAATGGCATAATACGTAGTGTGTCCTGCTCTTGATAATCGGCAAGGCAGACTATACATCTATGAAAACAAAGATGGAAAGGAAATTATAAGGTAATATTTGTTATGTTAAAAGTTAAAAACATATGCAAAGACACTATGATCAATGAAACTTGCAATACTCACAAGCTACAAAATTTCCGAACAACAACACACAAGATACAGAGACCATAAAAATTGATAATATAAGAAAAGATCTCAACTTAACGGAAACACGCTTAGTGCTATCCCTTTATGTGCCACTTCAACATCGGATGTACACAATATGTTTAGCCACGTTCGTTCAGCGTATTAACAATGATAAAAATTTCAACTATGATCACATGCATGTCAAGCATGTATTCTATGACAGTCATGGTATTTAACATGAACACTGGGACTATTTCAGAGACGACATTACATGCATAATTCGTACAATGAAGGTCATTTCTCTTGTACAATGAATGACGATGATTATGCGGCATTCAGGAGAAACATGGGTACAGTTGTAAAGAGATATCTTTTGGCACCCAATTCAAGAAACATGCTTTGTTCATTTGGTTTTCTAATTGGTTTACTTGTTGTTGCTTCTTTTTATCTTTCCTGAGCCGAGGGTCTACCGGAAACAGCCTCTCTTCCTTCCTATAGATAGGCGTAAGGTCTGCGTACACACTACTCTCCCAAGACCCCACTTGTGTTATTACACTGTGTTGTTGTTGTTGTTGTTATTCTAGTCTAGAAGTCATCAATAAATGGTTTCCAGTCAATTCTTTCCTACCAAGCAGTTAGCTTCTCTGATATAAAGGCAAGAAAGTGCTCAAAATATCTTGGATTTACATAAAAAGGAGACTGAAACATCTATATGATGCAATCATATCATGCATAAATCTACATCGAACCTAATATATGATGTTAAACTCGATGCTAACCTACTTCTATATTCTTCAAAACCTGATGCCTCAAAGAGATATTGCGTTACCAACAGAGACGCATAAAATCCAGGTCCAGATTGAGAAGATGAAATTCCCTAACAGTTCTCGGTTTCCTAGTTTAATAGTCATATTCAATACCTATGACACATGCTTTGGCAGTTAACTAAAAGGTGATAAATAGTGTCCCAATACATACAGTGAAGCTTATGAGAACTCTGAAATAATAATGTCCCATCACCCACTGAAACAGAGGAAAAAGTTAACAGCAAGCTTTTATGTTTAATAGAATCACACCAGTGGTAATGTGCAGTAGTTCATTTTTCTACTGTATAAAATCAATGCCAGCTCCTAATCTTCTGATTTACTCTTCATTTCCATATATCTGGAAGAGAGTTTTGAGGCTCTAAATGCAGAATTCAACAAGAACAGCAAATGGACTTCACGTGAATTAACAAAGCCTATTGATTAGTCTGGACACGTTTCAGATGAGCAAAGCTTTAATAGTCAAAATGATTGCATTTTAACCAAGACATCAAAGCAGTGAACTTTTTTCTCATTACTGTAACATATTATGGTTACTGCCTGCGATAATCCAAGATAAGTAGTGTTTTAGAGACATGGAGAGTGAACGGAAATGCTTCACCTTTTAACAGCACATGAAAGAAAAAAGAAAAACAAAAATGCAAAAAGGAAAATTTGAGACCTTTATACAAGTAAAATGCAATCACCTACTCCAGGATTTCATCTAGACATACAAACATATGTGCACAGTGAAATCTAAAGTATTTCTCCCTTTCCAGAATGGAGGCAGCTGGGAAGAATCACATTGAAACATAAAGGAAACGGTAGAAACTGAAATTTTCAGAACCTATGCAAAAGGAAAGTGGCAGATCTACAAAATAGAGCAGATCGGATGCACCAACTGCCTTCAACTCAACCTACACACACACACATATATATATATATATATATATATATATATAGTTAAATTATTACAGTAAAGTAATGGGTGTAGTGATAGTCCTACCGATTAGTCCTTGAACAAATATCCAAACACCTTTGCTCTTATTGAAGGTCTTCACAAGCAAAACAAGGCAATATCCAATATTCAGGCATTTGTATGAATGTACCATAAACCAGGCAGATCTAAAGGGTCGAGGATAAAATGACAAATGTAGCTAATCATAATTTTCAATATACAGGAAATCTACGTGATCTTAGGCTCTCCATTTTTAACCCAATCTCTAGCATAACTCGGTCATATTATAATGCCACGTAGACCTAGTGTTGATTGTTTGTTCTCCTATAACTGGAGGACGACAGCACAAGCGAAGCAAAGGGCAGAGCGATGTAACTGTATACAAAGGAACACCGGTATAACAATTCACTCAACCAAGAATGCCTTCTTCTCTTTAACTAGTTTTCCTGATCGCTTTATCCCAAATGATTCAAAAAAACTCAAATTTGGAACTAAATCTCATTTATTTCTCCAGAAGAATTTCACTTTGCAGAGCAGGTGGACATACTATTACCCCCCATAAACACCATTCTCAGTTGTTAAACAAAGTAAGAACTTAAGAAAAAAACATAAAAACTTAAATTAGGGGCAAGCTATAATTGTCTTACAAATTTTTGCATAGAATTACATATGCAATATGTTGGGTTCCATCTCCAACATACCATCTCCCAATACGAGCTACAAGTAGAAACTCATGTCTAACGTGACTTTCTTCACCACACACAGACTTCACTCGTGGTTGAACTACAGATATAGTGTTTAGTAGCCCCAGGCTGAATTAATGTAACTAGCTATATATTTAAAGCATCGATCCAACTAACACAAAACACACATAGCTGTCAACACCCTTGTCCGGGCACACAAAGTTAAGTTAGCACCCAGCAGACACTTGTTCTTGCTCCTAACATTCTTTAAATGGATAACAAGATTTGCATCAAAACTGTAAAGAACCTTCACAATATCCCTCCACAAAATGAAGGCAATTACTGACTTAATGATGTCATGCTTCAGATATATTTACCAGGTTCCCAAACACACATACTTCTAACATCATGTTAAACTTTAACTGTGTGGGCTTTACAAATTATAAATGTTGAAAAGGTACAACACAATCTGAAGACATATCCATAATCCTAATTCAACTTATTTTTTCTTTTGCTATGTAGTCCTACTTCATACTATTCATTCCTGCTTTCAACCAAAAATAGATTTGGTTTGTGAACTCAAGATAAAAATAGACTATGTTATGCGGAAGTCAAGAACCACCAATTAGAAAGAAGTATTATTTATCTAAAGCTTGTATAACATGTAGAAATTGAAGCAAATATCAACTTACTGGGCATCTTCTGCAGAGGTAAAAAACACATCGCCATATTTCTTTGTCGGGAAATTGGCAACAGCAAGAGGCTCGAGACCATGTAAACCACGCTCCAACTATACAAGGGAAACATACACTATTATTTAACCAAAAAGCAGGATTAGTTATTCACACGAAAATATCGTTCTGCTTCCGTTACTAAAGAAGAATCCAAGCAAAATAGTGACTTAAAGGGTACTATCTTTGAACAGTAACTGATCAAGTACAACTAAATTTAGGTAGGTTGTGAGGTAAAGGATGTGAACTGAGGGGAACAAAACCTACAGCTACAAGCACAAAGTAAAAAAGCATCATCACGACAAATTGATGTTCGTTTGAAAGGACTTCAAATATGACAAGTCATAGAAAAGCATCTGAAATGCCCACAAACCCTCTTTAACAAACTACACATCAAAGTCCTAAGTGGCCTACACGGTTGAGTATGTACTATGCACCAACTAGACTACTCAACCAATCAAAACTGCAGTCATGATCAGATACTTAAGTAGGCATTTGGACATATATATTACAGTGAATCAATGCTTGTTTTACAATTTTGTCCATTATTTCAACTTCAACTTGAAATAGAGAATTTGAAATTGCAGAAGATGGTTTGAGGAATATTTCACTCACAAACTTAATCTTTTTTTCCAAGTGAAATTCTATGCGAACACATTTTCACAGCTTCGAAATACTCTATTTCAACTTCAACTCAAATACTTTATAACTACGCAACCTACAACAACAACAAATCAGTATAATCCCATTAGTGGAGTCTGGGAGGATAGTGTGTACGCAGAACTTATCCCTAGTTTGGGGTCAATAGGCGGTTTCCGATAGACCCTCGGTCCCCTCCCTCCAAGAACTCCCCACCTCTTGATTGGAGGTGGAGGGTGCTGACTAGAGCAACCCAAATGTAGAAAAACCAAACAATAAAGCAATGAGATGTTGAAACTGTATAAAGAAAGAAAACAACATACTACTAAATCAGTAATGGAACAAGTGCTCACAATGCTAAGATCAGATCTAGAAGCATTTGCAAAAAACCGCCTTCTCGCGTTCAATTGAATTCTTGCACAAATTAGCCTAGTGCACACAAACACTATGAACATAGTACTTACTGCAAATCCAATAACAGTCATCACCAAATTCATCCCTGAAGATATCATTTTCCAACTTTTTTTTTTTCAAAATAGAAACTCTATTATCCAATAGTCCAACAGTTGAAAATTCTTGAAAAGTTCCAAATTTGCTCTGCTCATTCCAACACAAAGCAAATTTTACACTATACCCAACTCATATAATCACAAGATTGAAACTTGGCTTTTCCCAAAATAGCAACTTTACTATCCAAAACTACTATAGCCCAAGAAATGAACTTCCCAGAAAAGTTCCAATTTTGCTCTGCGCATTCCAAAAAACAAATTCTACACTATACCCAACTCATATAATCACAAGAAAACTTAAACCAATCCCTAGTAATTACAGTATTCTCTCAAAAATCTAATCTTTCTTAGTTCTTGAGTAATTTACTTAAACAAAATGCACCCAAGAACCTAATCTTCACTTTTGATTTTCAAGAACCCTTCTCTGAATTTGCTTCATAGCTCATAAACATACAATCTTTATCACTCTAGAGGCATCTCTCAGTGCCTCCATTTCTCCTATATTTCTGCATATATATGTATTGGATATTTGAACCTATAAAGACTTGGCATTTTAATCTTGAAGAGGGTCAGCATGTTTTCTTAATATCAGCATGTGGAGAGAGAAAACAGAGAAAATTACGAGAGAGAGTGAAGTGCTGATGGAACGAGACACGGACAGGCACCTATGTTATCAGGAAATTAGTGTGCGAGAGAGAGAGAGAGAGAGAGATCTGAGATCCATAATCATAGTTGATTAGTGGAGTAATTTTCTTAAGTAACTTAACCTTAACAGTTAACAGTCACAATCATCAAACTAAAAGTATACATCAAATTAATCAATAATTAAAAAAAAAAAAAAAAAGACAAGTATGATGTCTTTGCGCAAACATAGAAATGAGAATGAGTAATTTCCCAATAGAATTAGGGCGCATTATCAAGCATTGCTTAATTCTTTGATAAAAGTGTTCAATATATATTATACATTTAAAATTTAATATTTTATCTGTATATATAATATAATTTTTATCATCCTCAGAATAATGTGGCTTAATTCGCCAAAGGACGAAATAATTTTTCATGTCCTTTTATAATTTAAATAAAAAAAGATGGATCTATACACAGAGAGTTGTGAGCACCGTATACATGTTTGCTTTCCCTAAAAACAAAACTCTTACAGCATACCACCAATGAATAAATAAGAGCGGATGATTTTGTCTTTCCACCAAAAACTAAACCTAGTTCTCATTTACACGTTGCTCTCTCCATCGGCGAACAAAGGCATTTGAATGTCTTACAAATTGTTTGCATTCTATCATTTTCTTTCTCTTCTTAATTTAGATAGTCTCCATAGAAATTAAGATTTGAATTCTTTAGATTTAGTGTGAATAATTTGGATATATATTTTCTGTCAAGATTTTTTGAGTAAAAAAGACATGAAATAAGCCACAATCACAAGCATAAAACTGGCCAACCGATTAAAGAATAAAGATAAATCATAGTAATCTCTTTTCTTAAAAATATTTAAATATTTGAGCTAAACAATTTTCCAGCGCCTCTTTTTTTCTTGCAATGGCTACTGCAAAATTTTCAACGAGAACTTCGTTGCAGTTCAATTGAAAATGAAGAGATGCACATTCAAAACACACATTATCCTAAATCCTAATCAACAAGTTCTCTTATAAAACAACAACAACCCAGTAAAATCTCACTTATGGGGTATGGGGAGGGTAGTATGTACACAGACCTTACCCCTATCCCGGAGGAGTAGAAAGGCTGTTTCCGAAAGCCCCTCGGCTCAAGAAAATAAAAAGACAAAAGGACAAAAGGAGACAATGTTAGTAACACCACAACAATCATAGAAAAAATAGGAACACCATGAAATCCAGAAGAAAGATGCGAAGCAAAGGGAGACAATATTAATATTACCACAACAATAATAAGAAAAATAGGAACACCATGAAATCCAGAAGAAAGATGCAAAGCAAAAGCGATAGCTAGTAAATAGGATCTACACTGAAAAGCGAAATTGTAAGACACAACATTACCACTAGCTATCTAGGCAAAAAGCCTACATGGTTAGTCCCACAATGATACGAAATAAGGTACGACTCAATTAACTCCTAACCTACAACCCTAATAATCGACTTCCACATCTTTCTATATGTGTCAAGAAGATAGAGAAAGAAAAACAGAATTGAGAAAACAGAGTGGGACGCCTCTAATAGTACAAGAGAGAAGAAATAATTGAGTTTAGACAATAATGCCCCTCCTATTAATGTGTGGTTTGTTTGTTGGTTAGGGGTTTTTTAGGAAACTAAATATGTATACAAACAACCACTCTCTCTCTCTATATATATATTATATTTTACTGATTTTCCGTAGAAAAAATCAACAACAACAAACATTGTTTACACTGTAAATCCAAATCTCCCGAAAAATAGTCCATGAGTCGGGCGGATCGAGGATTTCAAGAGTATGAGTCACTATTGTGAAGATGCGGATTTAGAATTTATATTTGACGAGTTTAACTTTAGTATCTATCATGTATCCACTACACTTTTGAAATTATAGGTTCAAAATTATATTCTTTTTAAAATTTAGTGATTTTAGTGCCGAAAACAAGATCGTCCGGAGTGGGATCTGAACCACCAATTTCACTCGTAGAGGTGCACCCAATAATTATTGTACCATAGAGTTTTTGAACATGGGTTCACGCACATATAATTAAATAATTTTCAAAAAATATAATATTATTATACATAATTTAGGGAGAAGAGTATGGTTCCCGTGAACTCATACCCTAAGACTTAGATAGGCCAAGATTAGGCTTATTTTTATTCTTTCCTTTTCTTTGATTTCATATTTGGTTACTTAATTGTATAATGTTACCCAGAAAAATTATTGTTACGTCATACTATTTTATTGTTAAGTATATATATTTTTGATGAACGATAATATATCGCATGCATAATGAGCATTAAATTTTTTTTCCACATAATTTTTGTTCCAGAGAATTAAAATTTGTCTCACACTAAACTGATCGAGAAAATAATCGTTTATGATCATTTATTTTATATTAAATAGATGAAAAGGATTACAACGATTTCTTTGGTTTATTTATCGATTTTATGTGTTACTATATTTTATCGATTTTTCTACAAATAAAATTATATAACTAAAATGATATTTGTAATGAACCACAAAATTGATCGCTACTACTTGAGCCCCCAGCCAACAATTAAACAACTCTTTTAATTGTTTAAGAGTCACCATTGCATGTGACTCATTTCCTCTTTTCTTTTTTTATTGACTAATTGACATGCTTTTTAGTTTGATATATTGGATATATAGAATGTGTTGTCTTATCAATAATTGTCATTAATCTAATGAGATTTCAGGATTCTTCTCGTGCTTATCTAACTGTCTTCTTCCCACAAGCATTAAAGGTATAACAACTCTTTCATAAATTATTCATGCATTAAAATATTTAGTCAATAGATTTTATTAACTGCACTAAGATATTGTTGAAAAATAATTTTAATTATAAGCTCGGAAAGTAATTTCCCAGTTCCCACCCGTGATGGCGAGTCAAAACTGATTTTGGAAAGTTGATTTTATAGTCTATTACAAATGCGATTTTAGTTAAATGACTATTTTTATATGACATATAATATGAAATCTGTAAATGTTTACCCTAAAAATTGAGTAACAATTAAACTTATATTGTGGTTTTAAGGATATGCGATTTAAACCATAACATTGATAAACAACGGATTAAATAGATAAATTGGACTATAAAATAAATCAAACCGGTCTGCAAACAATGCCTTGACCTCGATTCGAGATAGTCTCGAGGTTAGTTAATAAGAACAGTAGAGGATGAAACAAACAACGATGAACAGTAAGTAAAACAAAGAAAGCAGCGTATATGTATATTCTTATTAGTGAATAATGATTGTCCCCCTCACAAGTGAATGGGATCCCTCTTTATATAATATAGGAATCCTAAATAAGGTACAACTCTAATAACGGAAGTATATCCCATGATTGGCACTAATAACCGTTTTGATTTGATCTGTTCCGGGATTTTTCGTTGTGATCTTCTACCGGTTACTTTCCGTTATTACGCCTTACTCGAAGTCAGTCATGCTTGATCTCGATTGTTGCTGGCCTCGATCTCAATGAACACTTCGATCTCCAGGCTTGATGTTCTATCTTCGAGCTCGAGCCCGATTTATTATGAGGTTACCCTCGAGGCAACTCCCCTGCCAACGAAATCGGGTATGCCCGATTTCGACCGTATACAGATAGTCCCCTCGTTTTTTGGAGTGTAACGAGAAGAAATGAATTGGAGACTTCGATTTAATACCTCGATCAATTATGACGTCAATATCGTGACGTAAGCGACGGAAGCGATTGAAGCGTCGCATCTGCACAGTTCCCAAGGTCATTAATTAACGCCAGTTGATGGTCAGCCACCAGTGCTTTCAAACCATCAAAGTGGCTATTATAAATAGACCACCTTTATAATCTTCTCAAACTTTACTTTCAAACTTCTTCTAATCTTCAAAAGCTCTTCTATTCTCTTCAAGTTCATCAACTTTGCCGGTTTCTGTTTGCCAATCTCTTATTAAAACACAAATTCCGCCTTCTTCTTCCTTAAACTTCATATAGCAATGGCAAAAACATCAAAGACCGTTCCTCAAGAAGAAAAGGCCTCCTCATCGTGGCCGGCCGGTGACAAAATACTAGTGGAGCCACGTATCGAAGAGTGCATCCCCGGGCCATGTGAACTTACTTCCGACTTTAAAGTCGAAAAACTCTCTTCGGTTCCTGGCCGATGCGAGCCCATGTCTAGATACATCTGTTCGATATCCGAAGGCGATCTCGAGCAGGTGAAAAAAGACTGCCACTTGGAGAATTACCACGGGGAGAATAAAGAGGTGGTGATTCCTACCTTCGAGGAGGACATCACCACTCATGTGAAAGAGTTCTTAAGTGTGTATACTTACCCTTTCACATTGGGTTCCGTCGATCCTGTCATAATCGACTTCTGCTGCTAATACCGAGTAACCCTAGGTCAGATCTACCCCTCTTTTTGGCACATTGTCATTTTGCTCAGATTCTTTTCGAGCAATATCGAGGATATGTCTTTCACCCTCGATCATCTCATTAGGCTATATATCCCCCGTCTTTATCGGGGCGGACTGATAAGGCTTCAGCGCCGGGCCACGAAGGTGCTATTTGTTCGAGGATGGATGGTCCGGTTTGTCCGAGTCAGGACCTCCGACTTAATCCCCACCGAGAAGATGCCATTCCCCGAAGAATGGAACATGAAGCATAAGTAGAACTTCACCAATAACGTTTGATTACTTGTTATGTTTCCTTTACCTCTTCTCATCTATATTCTTCTTTATGGTGCAGCTTCCTCCTGGTTTCTTGGTGTAGTCCTGGACCTTGTAGGTTGGGTTTGATAACTGGTTTCAACATCTTCGTATGCTGAGCGCTCTTAGCTAGATTTGGCCAAGGGTCGATGGGAGGCCAAAAATCATGGTAAGCTCCCATGTCCGTGTTTGATGCTTTCCTGTGAAATACTTCTTTTTAACTTGATTTCTTCTCATACATGTCTTAGAGATAATGTCGTCATGAGCCCCCCGCCCCCCTCCGGGGGAAGAGGAGGTCTCAAAGCCAACCAAAGACAAGAAAAGGAGAAGGGCCTCACTTTCATATACCCCAAAGCCTAAGAAAAGCAGGGCTCGAAAGTCGAAGACTGATCCCGCCGTTCTATCTGTCGATGTAGTCCAAATGCTACGAGATGAAGACGAGGAGGGAGAAGATGCCGACTGCCTTTTGGTGGCTTGGAAGAGGGAAGGCATCGAAGCTTCGAGAACTGCTGAGTCGGTGACGGTCGAGGAGGTTCAACCGCAGACCGAGGTGATCTCGGAGGAAGGTCCAAGCAGAGTCCTCGAGTCATCGGGTATTGATGATGCCGCCTGCCGTTTTGAGCAACCGGTGGGTGTGCCCGAAGGGTCTAGTTCTGAGGCCCTTCAAAGAGAAGAGAATGCCCCAAGTGACTCGCTCGGGGCAATTAACATTGATGATTCGCCGCACGGCCCCACGTTCTCTAATGGGCAGTTTCGGTATTCCCGGTCAATAGGGACCCCCGATGTGGGGACGGACCCCGAAGGGGATGATATATTTCGCGGTTGCTTCGCGGGGGTCGATGATGTTTCCGACCTGGACGCATCATTTTTTATGAGGCTCGGCGGCTTCTGAACCAAGTGAGTTTTAGCCCATGTTACCATGCTTGCGTTTGTTCTTATTTCTCTAAGTATGATTTCCTTCCTTTCTGTACAGGCTACGGCGCTCATCGAGAAGCGTCCTCCAAATACTGAGCTGAGCTGGCCCGATGTGAGGATGATCTCAAAAAGCTTACGGAGGAGAGAGACGCCCTCAAACTCCTCTTTGTGCAAAAAGAAGAGGAGATCATGAGTATTCGAGCCGAGTTGACAAGAGCTCATCAAGATCAGACCGAGCTCATTGAACAGATAATGTAAATTTTTGGGAGCTTGTTATGTATTAACTTGATATTGGCGACTAACACTTTGATCCTGCAGGTTCAGCAGAAGGCCGAAATGGTTGAGCAGCTTCGTGAGGAGGCCAAGATGAAAGAGGCAGAGACTTTAGGGTGGAAGCAGAACATGGACCGTCTCGCCTCAGAGAAAGATGCGGTTCGGGCCCAACTATCTTCGGTTGATCATCAACTCCAAAGTGTGAAGGGGGAGAACTTGGCCCAAGCCCAGAAGGTTGAAGAGCTCGAGACTCGGTTGGCCGATGATCTTGCAAGGGCCACATCCGAGGCACAGGTTCTCGTGGCCTCCTACCGAGCCGACGCTGAAGCGGTTAATACTCGAGCAAAGGAAATTTTTGTCGTTGCTGAGGTTAGATTGTCCCGTGTTGCCGAGCATGCTAGGCGCCAATCTTGGAGATAGACTCTTGAGGAGGTACATGCTCGTGGCTTCGACCTCACAGCTGATATCGAAAGTGCGAAGGTTTTGGAGGACGAGGCCGGAGCTTTGCTTTCTGATGATGAAGACTCTGCGAGTGGATCCGAGAATGGAGGAGATGAAGATGAAGCTCCCGAAGATGCAGCTCCCGAGATGGACTAGGCACTTAGGATTTTGTGTAAGACCCTGTGTAGTCTTTGTAAATACTTTTCATATATGAAAGATTCCTTTTCTTTCTGTTTCGTCTTCGATTTCTAATTTATGATAAATTTTGTTTTGCCTTTGCCTTGTGAAAACTTTGTTGCAATCGGGTTGCTGTAGCCTCTATAATCGAGTGAGCAATATATCGAACTCAGAGTAGAACAAACCCTTAGGTTTTTTAGTTAAGTGAGGGCGAGTCCCCGAGCTCAACAATATGTTCGGGATTTTGATTTCGAATGGCTTGATCGAAGCCGCAATTATACTGTTTTTATAGCCGAGTTCGAGTAAGTTTCGAACTCACAGTAATAGACCCCTTAAGGTTTTATATCAAATATTAATGAATCCTCGAGCTATATTCAAGTCAGTTTTATTTGAGATCAGAATAGTGGAACCCTTAGGTCCGAATCGAGTGAGAACAAAATCTCGAACTCTAAGTGTATTGGCCCTTAGGCTCTTTAGATTGGTCCGATATGGCCTCTAAAATATGGCTATTTTTTTCCTTTTTCGGCTTAGAAGACTTAGTAAAAATTTCTTTATGCCTTAACACGTATTCTTTACCCATTAGGTTTTTTGAGGGTTCGATGTCGATTGAAACCCCTTTGTTTTTTGCGCTTTAGCACATTTGTGTTAAGATAATTTGATACCTCTTAAGGTTTTTCGAGGGCTGATTTCATCGAATCCCGTTTGATTACTTGCCGAGGGTAGCCTTTTTTAACCGATATTTCAAATAATTTGAAGGCCTATTTTTATTGCGGGATTCAGACGTCTTCGAGCCACCTTAATTTGGTCGTAGCCTTTGGGTATGCCTCTTGGGCTTATTTCCCAATAACACTTCGAACTTGTTCGAAGTGTTAGTCCCCGAGAGTGTTGTCCTTGTCCTATAGATCGATGGGTGCCTCTTTGAGGTCTTATGAATTTGAGTTTAGATTACTCAAATATGTCTATCGTCGACGGCAGCCCCCGAGTGTACGAGGTATATTTGCACTTGCCCCTTGAGCCATTTCTCATAAAATCATAAGTATGGATCTTGTATAGTAGAAAACTTTCTTTGAGACACAAGATGTTTGATATAGAAAGAATGCTTCTTTGTATAATTTATACATGCATACATGTTTTGCCATCGGGGCTCGACTAATCTATACGGACACGGTTCATTCGGCTGTTTGGCCCATTATAAAGTTTCTCTATCGAGACCATTTGACACGAAGTATTTTCCTCGAAAGTGTAACATCCGAGGGTGATTCCCCCCAGTATTCAAGGTTGATTGTAAAGAAGCCGTGGATACTGTTGAATTATCCTCAAATAGCACATAATTGTTGCCTTGTTAAAACCCTCGCCGGAAAAACCCACTTGGGATAAAGAGTGCAACACGTGCTTTAAAATCTAAGGTCTCGATATCTTCGATCGAACACCTACAGTGAGTTAGTATCGAATATATAAATGAAAAAAGGGGATAAAGTCATACCTTAGCAATAATACCCTTTGAGAAGTGATATGTTCCAATTATTTGGCAGTCGTTCGCCATCCATCGTGCCGAGCTTATAAGATCCCTTTCCGACGATGTCGGGGACTTGGTAGGGTCCCTCCCAATTTTGGTCGAGCTTCCCTTCATTAGGATCTCGAGTGTTGATGGTGACATTCCTCAGGACTAAGTCCCCGACTCTGAAGTGGTAAAGGTTGGTTCTTCTATTGTAGTATCTTTCGATTCGTTGCTTTTGTGCAGCCATTCGAACGAGTGCGGCTTCTCGTTTTTCATCCAATAATTCGAGGCTAGTATTCAAAGCCTCGTGATTTGACTCTTCTGTTGTATGTCGAAACCTGACACTGGGTTCCCTGACTTCGATTGGAATCAAGGCTTCGGAACCATATACTAAGGAGAACGGGGTTTCCCTCGTACTGGACTTTGATGTTGTTTGATTTGCCCAAAGGACTTCGGGTAGAATTTCTCTCCATTTTCCCTTAGCGTCATTCAACCTTTTCTTTAGGTTTTGAATGATAGTCTTGTTCGTCGATTCGGCCTGTCCGTTCCCACTAGGGTGATACGACGTTGATAATATCCTTTTTATTTTGTGGTCTTCGAGGAATTTTGTCACTTTGCTGCCGATAAATTATTTTCCATTGTCACACATTATTACGGCGGGTATCCCAAATCGACATACGATGTGATCCCAGATGAAGTCTATAACCTCTTTCTCTTTCACTTTCTCGAACGCCTGTGCTTCAACCCATTTAGAGAAATAGTCACTCATAAATAAAATGAACTTAGCTTTACCTGGGGCCGATGGCAGAGGGCCGACGATATCCATTCCCCATTTCATGAATAGCCATGGGGATAGGACTGAATGAAGTTGTTCTCCGGGCTGATGGATCATCGGTGCAAACCTTTGACATTTATCACATTTTCGAACAAACTCCTTAGTATCTTTTTTCATGCTATCCCAGTAGTATCCTGCTCTAATGATTTTGTCAATCAGTGATTCGGCGCCGGAGTAGTTCCCACAAGTGCTTTCATGGACCTCTCGTAAAACATAATAGGTGTCTCCTGTTCCTAAGCATACTGTCAATGGTCCATCGAATGTCCTTCTGTATAATATTCCATCTTCATCCAATGTGAATCGAACAGCTTTGGTTTGTAGGGGCCTCGACTATTTAGGGTCCGATGGGAGCTTTCCATTCTTCAAGTATTCAATATATCTATTCCTCCAATTCCAGGTTAGGCTTGTAGAGTTTATATCGGCATGACCTTCCTCGATCACGGATCTCGAGAGTTGAACAATAGTCCCCAAGCTGATCTCATCTTCCTCGATCGATGACCCCAAATTTGCAAGTGCATCAGCCTTACTATTTTGTTCTCGAGGTACATGCTGCAAAGTCCATTCCTTGAAATGGTGCAAAGTTACCTGCAGTTTGTCCAAATACCTTTGCATTCTATCCTCTCGAACTTCGAAGGTTTTGTTTACTTGGTTCACCACTAGTAAAGAGTCACACTTGTCTTCAATGACTTCTGCTCCCAAGCTTTTAGTTAGCTCGAGACCTGCAATCATGGCCTCGTACTCGGCCTCATTGTTAGTCAACCTAGAAATTTTGATAGATTGCCTAATAGTGCTACTCGTGGGCGGCTTCAAAATGATGCCTAGCCCGGATCCCTTCACATTCGAAGCACCGTGTGTAAAGAGGGTCCATACCCCCGATGATGTACCCGATTTTAAAAAGAGTTCCTTTTCAACTTCGGGTATGAGGGTAGGCGTAAAATCGGCCACGGAGTCCGCTAAAATTTGAGACTTGATGGCCGTCCAGGGTTGATATTCGATATCGTACCCACTGAGTTCGACGGCCCATTTGGCCAATCGGCCCGATAGTTCGAGCTTGTACAAAATATTACGAAGTGGGTAAGTGGTTAATACGCATATGGGGTGACATTGAAAGTATGGTCTTAACTTTCTAGAGGCGCTTATCACTGCAAGTGCCAATTTCTCCAAGTGTAGATATCTAGTTTCTGCTTCTCCTAAGGTTCGACTTACATAATAAATGGGAAACTGCGTACCTTGCTTTTCTCGAACTAGGACACCACTTATCGCGATTTCCGATATTGCCAAGTACAAGTAAAGTTTCTTATCTGCCTTTGGAGTGTGAAGCAGTGGGGGGCTCGATAGGTACCGCTTCAATTCCTCTAATGCATGTTGGCATTACGGGGTCCAGATGAAATCGTTCTTCTTTTTTAGTAGAGAGAAAAATCTGTGGCTTCGATCCGACGACCTCGAAATGAATCGGCCTAAGGCAGCTATACGTCCAGTTAACCTCTGCACGGCTTTTACACTGTCCACTATGGTGATGTATTCGATGGTCTTGATTTTATCGGGGTTGATATCGATCCCCCGATTCGATACCATGAAGCCAAGGAACTTGTCCGAACCGACCCCGAAAGCACATTGCTCGGGGTTGAGCTTCATGTTGTATTTTCTTAAAATCTCGAACGTTTCCTGCAAATGAGCCAAATGGTCCTCTGTGCGCCGGGACCTAACTAGCATGTCATCAATATAAACTTCCATTGATTTACCTATTTGTTCTTCGAAAATTTTATTTACTAGGCGTTGGTAAGTAGCTCCTACATTTTTTAGCCCGAAGGGCATTACATTATAACAATATGTTCCATACTTAGTGATAAATGAAGTCTTTTCTCGGTCCTCCGGGTTCATTTGGATTTGATTGTACCTGGAATAGGCATCGAGAAAAGTAAGGATCCCGTGGCCGGCCGTGGCATCGATCATGCGATTGATGTTAGGCAGTGGAAAAGAATCTTTGGGGCACACCTTGTTTAAATCCTTATAATCTACACACATTCTAAGTTTGTTCCTCTTTTTAGGGACTACAACTACATTGGCTAACCATTCGGGATATTTCACCTCCCGAATGTACCTTATTTTGAGAAGTTTAGTTACCTTGTCCTTTATGAATCTGTACTTTACCTCGGACTGGGGTCTTCTCTTTTGCTTCATCAGTTTGAACCCAAGGTCCAGGCTTAGCCGATGCGTCTTTATCTCCGGTGGGATCCCTGACATGTCTAAATGGGAACAAGCAAAATAATCTATATTATCAATAAGAAATTGAATAAGCTTTTTCCTAAGTTCGGGGGGTTAATCCCGTTCCCAGGTATACCTTTCGCTCGGGCAGGTACTCGATCAATATAACATGTTCTAACTCTTCGACCGTTGATTTGGTGGTGTCAGAATCTTCGGGAACAATAAAAGTTGGAGGGGTCAGAAAATTCTCCTCTTCTTCTTCTATCTCCTGCTTCACCGATTCGGTCGAGGCTGGTGGCTATGATTGCTATTTGACTTCCTGTTTACCTTTGATGCTCGACCTTTCCGAGGTTGATAGTGTCGATATCGGTGTTACCTCATCGACCACAAACATTTCCTTTGCAACATGCTGCTCCCCGTATACTGTTTTTACACCGTCCGACATCGGGAACTTCATCATTTAGTGGAGAGTCGAAGGGACTGCCCTCATATTGTGGATCCAAGGCCTTCCGAATAGGGCATTGTACCTCATGTCGCCCTCGATTATGTGGAACTTAGTATCTTGAATGGTTCCAGCCACGTTCACCGGTAGAATAATCTCCCCTTTGGGAAGGATCGGTTTGTATGGGTCAGGGCTACCTAGTATCTCTGATCCTTCCGATTGCCGATACAATTCCCGATGCATCGATGCTAAAGTTATATTCCGATAACCGAGGTGCCTCTATGGTATCGGCATACTTGTCAAAACCACTTTTGCTCATAAGTCTCCGAGAATTTTGTCCTCGATCATTTCGTGCGGAATTGCGTCCTGAACCATTGTTCCTTCGATCTGCGGTATATGGTTGATATCCATCTCTGGTCAACCTTGGCTCCCTGTCGACGTCCCTCTGGTTTTTAACTGCCGACCTGTTTGGATGTACTAAACCGGAAGGGGCTCCTAATTAGTCATCCTCGACCCTGATCTTCGATTGATATCGATTGTGCACATCTGCCCAAGTTACAGCTGGATACTCGATCAAATTTTGTTTCAACTGACGTGATGCTATCGAACTCCGCTCGTTCAACTCTTGGGTGAAAGCTTGAACGGCCCAATCATCTGTAACCAGTGGCAACTCCATGCGTTCCATTTGAAATCGGGACACGAACTCCCTAAGCATTTCATTATCCCTTTGTCTTACCTTGAAAAGGTCTGATTTTCTCGTTGCGACTTTTATAGCCCCGGCGTGTGCCTTTATGAAAGAATCTGCTAACGTGGCAAATGAGTCGATGGAATTTGGTGGCAGGTTGTGATACCAAATCATTGCTTCCTTCGAAAGGGTCTCTCAGAATTTTTTCAACAGTACAGATTCGATTTCATCATCTTCTAAATCGTTACCCTTGATGGCATATGTATATGAAGTAACATGCTCGTTGGGATCGGTAGTCCCATTATATTTCGGTATGTCTGGCATACGAAACTTCTTTGGAATAGGCTTCGGAGCCACACTTGGAGGAAACAACTTTTGTACAAACTTCTTCGAATCCATCCCTTTCAAGATTGGCGGTGCCCCCGGTATTTGATCAACTCGAGAGTTGTGTGTCTTCACTTTTTTATCGTTAGCTTCGATTCTCTTCTCCCCTGATTCAATTCTTTTGGTGAGCTCCTCGAGCATTTTTATTATCGCAGGATCAGTCCCTGATTCGTTACCATTCAAGCTTTCCGGTATTGGCTCGGTACGGCGAGTAATTTCCGGCTCGACCCTATTCGGAGCTCTATGTTGATTTTGTAATTGAGCAATAGCGTCTTGCTGAGCCTGAAGTATCTCGAATATCACTTGGAGACTGACTCCTTCGTCTCCTCTACCTTGTGTTCCTTGGCCACTAGATCGGCCTTCTCTGCGTACACTCACATCGAGATCTGCGCCAAGGTCCGCGTTTAGAGCAACGTGCGAACTGACATCGACTAGGTTGGCAACCGGTGCTCCCCCTAGATTAGCCAGTGGCACCTCGACTCCTGGAGCATTCACGTTTTCATTTTCACCGTGGAATCTGAGGCCATTGTCACCGTGTGTGGATGCGTTTTGTGAGTTTGACATGTTTTAACGTGAAAGCAAAGATACTTGACAAGAATAAGCATAAAATAATGTGTTTTACCAGAATCGGTACTGAACAATCACTATTATCCTTAGCCCCACGGTAGGCGCCAAACTATTTACCCTAAAAATTGAGTAACAATTAAACTTATATTGGAGTTTTAAGGATATGTGATTTAAACCAGTACTAATTGATAAACAACGAATTAAATAGATAAATTAGACAATAAAATAAATCAAACCGGTCTACAAACAATGCCTTGACCTCGATTCGAGATAGTCTCGAGGTTAGTTAATAAGAACAGTAGAGGATGGAACAAACAACGATGAACAATAAGTAAAATAAAAAAAGCAACGTATGTGTATATTCTTATTAGTGAATAATGATTGTCCCACTAACAAGTGAATGTGATCCCTCTTTATATAATAGAGGAATCCTAAATAAGGTACAACTTTAATAACGGAAGTAGATCTTATGATTGGCACTAATAATCGCTTTGATTTGATCTGTTTCGGGATTTTCGCCGTGATCTTCTACCGGTTACTGATATCTCGCCATTCCGTTATTACGCCTTACTCGAAGTCAGTCATGCTTGATCTCGATTGTTGCTGGCCTCGATCTCAATGAACACTTCGATCTCCAGTCTTGATGTTCTATCTTCGAGCTCGAGCCCGATCTATTATGAGGTTACCCTCGAGACAACTCCCCTGCCGACGAAATCGGGTATGCCCGATTTCGACCGTACATAGTAAATAAAACACAAAACACCTTTATAGAGTCATTTTCTTTTATTCATTTACTAGTCCCTTCGTTCCAAATATTAATCATTAGTAAATTGTATTTGTTCCAAACTATTTGATTTTTTATAAAATCAAGAAGTATGTGTTGCTTTTTTTTTTTTTTTTGAAAACAAAAAATCAACGTTACTGCTTCAATTACTGGAGTATTAATTAAGTAAGATATTTATATGAGATATAAATAATATTTTAGACAAATATTCAGCTAATAATTGTGAAAGAACATGTATGTTGCACCTAAAAATCTTCATGACACATCAATAAAAAAGTTGAAAGATTTTGGGAATCTGCCTTTCTCTATTTCTTTGTAAGATATTCGTTGCCAAGAGAAAAAATAACGTAATTCGTGTTTTAATAAGGCAAAAAGTTCACAAAAACAATCTCATTATAGATTAGATATATACTTTGTTTCTCCAAACCATACTCACATGCTCATGTAGCTTTCAATCTTCAAAAAAGGCAATGGGCCCTGGGACAATCTATCAAAAGGTGTAATCCATTTTTTGAATTGTTTAATTTCTAAAATAATAAATTGGCAAATATTATTAGCTTAAACCTAGTACACTTTTTGGACTTATAATAATGCAATAATGCATAATCCATAAGATTTCGTCTGGAATGTATCCATACAGAGGAAACAATGCATGTGATTTTTTTTTATTTGTTTTTTGTTATGCACGGGAAGGGAGGGGAAATGGAGGAGAGAATTACAAGCTGAGAAATCGAACCTCCACCAACAAGATAAAAATTCAAATAGTCAACCATTTGAACTAATTCAGGTCGATTCCCTTAATGCATGGAATATTGTAATCTGAAATGATGGATCGAATCCCATGTTTCGAGTTGTTAAAATATACTCCCCGGCTCCTTCAGACATTTTGACACATTAAATTTATTTCAAAATGTTTGATATTTAAGGAAAAAAAAAGTATTTATTATATTTTTTTTCTTGAATTTTATCCTAATTGTTTCAGTTAGTGGAGTGTTTATTGAGACACTTAACAGATAGATAAAGGGTTTTTACTTTTTAGACAAATATATTCCTTAAATGGTGGGAAAACACGTCACGGATATTTACGTGAAAGTGTACAAGTTTCCTCATTAAAGATGAAACATAATCTTTTTCGCTTTATATATTTTGGCTAAGTAGGAGTTTAACCTCTTGCAAGGTGCGCTGTTGATCTTTTCAATGGTATATTCTTTATTAAATATTGTTATCTTTTGTTCTTGCAAATGACTTTTGATTACTTTAATTTATTATATGCCCCCCTTTTGGAATAATTGTTTCGTGAATAGTCGAATAATAGTTTGGAAATTCATTTGACAAACTTGATTCCTGGAAGCTTTTTGGTAAGCTATCGATAAAAAGATAAACCAAGAAAATTATAATCTCCAAAAGTCATGCAAATAAACGGTTTTTATTTTTGTGATAGAATGCGAATTAATCATGGGCTTAATGTGGTGTCGGTGGGAAATAAAAAAAACTTGAAATAAGCAAGAAAAAATAGATCTCTAGTATAGGTTATCTACCTCATATTCTTGAGGTGCGGTTCTTTTCGAGATCCTGCGTAAATACAGAATACTATATATACCGAGGTGCATTCCCCCCCTGGTTTAAGAAAATGGACCCTGTGGTTAATGGCTTCCAAAAGGAAGGAAATTACCAAGAAATTCGTTAACTCATGAACTCATATCATCAAATGAGTCTCTTTAATATATAGTACTACTAAAAGATAAAACAAGAATCTTACATTCACTTTCCAAATTATTAGGTCAATGATCATTAGAAAAATGGATCAAATTTTGTCTTATTAATTAGTAAGTAATAAGCTCACTACTAGAAAACTGGCAAAATTCGTCCACAGATTACCGACCGAAATCGGTCAGAAAAACAACGATCGAAATAGGTCGAAAAATAAGTAATTTGGTCGTAAAAGTCAAAGAAAATATTTCTGACAACGGAAATAGTGGTCCCACGACAAAGATGACCAAATTCTGACCAATTTCAGTCGAAAATTGGTCAATCTTTGACCAAGACCTGGTCATACTTCCATATTATCTACCAAAATAATTTTTAATTAAAATATTTCAAATATACCGACCGAAATCGGTCAGTATATTTGAAATTATTCTTTCCCACCCAAGGCAATTGGTTTTCTAATAAAGTAACCAATATATATATATATATATATATATATATATATATATATATATATATATATATATATATATATATATATATATATATTACCAACCGAAATAAGTTTTAATTAAATTTTTCCGACCGAATTCGGTCGGAAATTTAATTTAAAAATTTTAAAATATTAATTTAATGAAAATACCGACCGAAGTCGGTCGGTTTTAGTCAATTTATATAAATAGCTTTTAAATAAATAATATTATATATATATATATATATATATATATATATATATATGTGTGTGTGTGTGTGTGTGTGTGTGCGCGCGCGCGCGCGCGTGCAGACACACATAATCTTGAATGTTTTATTCTCAATCACTTTATTAGTACTTTGCTCGGATACTTCATGAGTGGATCAATTGAAAATTAAATTATATTCGATTAAAACTTACTATAACACATTTAAAAATAAAGTGTATAGTTCTATAAGATGTAGTACTATGTTAATACTTAAATTTTAGCAACAATAACATATGTATAAGCTTGGAAGCATTTTGATAGGACGTATTCAGATTATTCTAGTGAACCGATGAATGTTCGGTTGGGTTTGTGTGCTGATGGTTTCACGCCATTTTCTGTTTCTGCAATACCATATTCATGCTGGCCGGTCTTTATTACGCCGTATAATCTTCCGCCTGAAATGTGTATGACTAGTCCATATATTTTCTTAAATTGTGTTTTTCCCGGTCCCCGCAATCCAAAGAGTTTGATTGATGTATATTTGCAACCTCCGATTGATGAGCTAAAACAGTTGTGGTATGATGGAGTTGAGACATATGGCATATCAACTAAGCAAAATTTTAACTTGCGTACTAACTTAATGTGGACCATTAATAATTTTCCTGCGTATGGAATGTTGTCTGGGTGGATGACTGTTGGAAAGTTAGCATGTCCTTACTGCATGAAAATTGGTGAAGCGTTCACTTTAAGACATGGCCGAAAGCAGTCATGGTTTGATTTTTATCGTCAGTTCTTGCCAGTTGGTCATGAGTTCAGAAGGATGAAGAACGCATTCAAAAAGAATACAGTTGAATATGATTTGCCACCTCCAATTTTGTCCGGTGAAGAAATTTGGGAGAGGGTTCAGAACTTCACTAAAGTTACCGAGGCCCTACCTTCTAGATTTTCTGGATATGGTGTTACTCATAACTGGACAAAACAGAGCATATTTTGGGAGTTGCCATATTGGAAGGATAATCTTCTCTGACACAATCTTGATGTCATGCATATTGAGAAGAACTATTTTGACAATTTATTCAACACAGTGATGAACGATAAGAATAAGACAAAAGATAACCCGAAGGCTAGACTGGACTTACAAGAATATTGCTGGCGACCTGAATTATATTTGCAGTCTGCGAACAATGGTAAGGTGTTCAATCCCAAGGCCAGCTACACATTCACTTTGGAATAAAGACAACAGATTTGTGAGTGGGTTACAAACCTAAAGATGCCCGAGGGCTATGCTTCGAACTTGGAAAAACGTGCAGATATAGTTGAAGGAAAGCTGACTCATATGAAAAGTCACGACTCTCATATCTTCATGGAAACCTTAATCCCTATTGCAATTTGTGGTTTGCCTGAAAATATATGGAAACCCATCACAGAGATAAGTTTGTTCTTCAAACACTTATGTTCTACCACATTAAGGGAAGAAAACCTATTTCAAATGAATCGGAACATTCCTGTAATCAGTAATAAGCTGGAAAGGATTTTTTCATGTGGTTTCTTTGATGTGATGGAACACCTTCCAATTCACCTTTTACACGAGGCGCGACTTGGAGGCCCGGTTCAATGTAGGTGGATGTATCCATTCGAGAGGTAATGATCAAAAGGAAGTGCGGTATGATCATTATCATAGGATGATCATCAGGCCTGAAGGAAATGGGTAAGATTTATTTATTACTTATTTATTTTTGTTGAATTATAATAGCTATTCTTGTTTATTTAATGTAATTGCTATGTTGCAGGTTCATACCTAATCATCGGACTATAAAGATAATCACTGAAACTCTTGGCCGGTTGTATAATGCACCGTATGCGACTTGGAATGACTTTCCACCGGAGCTCGTGCAACAAATTTTCAACCAATTTAAGGTTTTAATACAATTATTATCTATTTAAGCATTATATTAACAATATTTTCATCTAACGTTACATACTTCATTTGCAGACTAAGTGTGCTTGGGAGGACCGACATAACAATGAAATTCTTGCAAATTTTGTGTTTGTTGGCCCAAGTAAAGGATAGTTTTGAAGATTGACAAAGGAACTCAGGGATGAACCAGGTCCATCACTGGTAGGCATAGACACGGGCAGATTCAAAGCACGTGAGATGCACATGCAGGAGATAAACAAAATCTGGCATAATAATAGATATCTCCTGATCGAAAAGATTGCATAATTGATAAGGAGAAGGACTCATTACTCAACGAGAATATTATCCAAGATAAGGTAGGAGTTAGGAGTTGAGATTAACTAGAACTCTTCCACCAAGGAAGAGTAGCATTAGAACTCTAGTTATTTTCTACTCTACCAACTCTATAAATCGCAAGATGTGCTCATTCTACAAGTGACGCACGAAAGCAGAAGTTAAACGTGAATTGAGAGCAAAATAGCAAGGCATTTTGCAAACAGTTTGTGTGTGATTCAAGTGTGCGAACCTCAAGCTACATGAACCAGATAGAAGAACCAGTTCCAAGTGTCTGTCTTTTATTCTAGTTCAATTATAGTAGGTGTTTTCATATTGTACCTTTCAGCTTTATCTAGAGGAAATTGTAATAGGTACTCAGAGTATTCAAGTTAGAGTTAACTTTAAGTTGTCGCAGCAGTTAGAGGCTGGTTGCCACAACGGGATTAGAGTTAATCCTAGGTTTACAAAAGTGTTTTATAAATACAGTTTTTGGCTTAGTGATTTAGTGGAGAGTTTTGGGAAAATCCTTCTGGGAAGTAGGTCATGATTTTTTCACCTTTTGAGCCAGGTGTTTTCCACGTAAAGATCTTTGTGTTCTTTATTTTCTGTACTTATTATTCCGCAACAGTAGTAGTTGGAACACATAGAAGAACCAGGTCCTTCTATAATCTGTGCACGCAAAAAATTGAACACCACACAAATCACCCCCTTTTTGTGTGGTATTGATGTATAAAACATCAATTGGTATCAGAGCAGGTTATGCTTGAATAGGCTAACACCTTAGGAGAAGATCAAGATGAGTGCACCACTTGAAAACTGGGAAGGGCAATCCACTGCTAGGCCACCACTCTTCAATGGCCAGTACTACTCCTGGTGGAAAAACAGAATGAGAGACCACATCATAGGAGAAGACTATGAACTATGGGACATTGTCACAGATGGTCCATTGGCTACCATGAAGATGAATGACGAAGGAGAAAAGGTGCCAAAAACAAGAGCTGACTACACTGCTGACGACTTGAGGAAATGGGAGAAGAATGCTAAGGCCAATAAATGGCTTGTGTGTGTACTTGGTCCAGACGAGTACAACAGAATTCAAAGTTGTACTACTGCTAAGGAGATTTGGGACACCTTGCAAGTGGCTCATGAAGGAACTGCTCAGGTGAAGAGGTCCAGAGGTACTTTACTATATTCTCAATATGAGAATTTCTCTATGAAGGAAGGAGAGACTATCCAAGAGATGTATACAAGGTTCACCACACTGACTAATGAACTGAAGTCTCTTGGAAGGACTCTTCTTGAAGAAGACAAAGTTGAGAAGATTCTGACTAGGGTTCTACCAGTTTCTTGGGAAAGCAAAATCACTGCAATTCAGGAATCTAAGAATATTGCCACTCTTAGGTTGGATGAGCTAATTGGAAATCTCACTGCTTATGAACTTAGAAGGCAAACCATGAAGATGGATGTTCCCAAGAAGAAAAGGAGTCTGGCACTCAGAATCACTGAAAGTGCTGATCTGGAAGAAGATGAAATGGCTATGATCACCAAGGACTTCAAGAAATACCTTATGAGTGTAAAAGGTTCTTCAAGAGGTGGAAATTACAACAAAGCAAGGGTTCCTGAAAAAATGACCAATGAGGACTGCTACAAGTGTGGGAAGACTGATCATCACATCAAGAACTGCCCTCAATGGGAAATTGAATGGAATAAGGAAAGATCTGAATGAAGGAACAAGAAGGATCAACAAAGGCTATGGTTGCTGCTTGGGGAGAAAGTTTAGATGCGGAATCAGATGATGAAGATGGAGATGAACAAGCACTTATGGCAATTGGAGAATCAGACAAGGAATCTGAGGTTCAAGCGAAGGGGAGCAGCCAAATATGGTACATGGACAGTGTCTGTTCAAAGCATATGACAGGAAGCAAGGACCAGTTCCTTTCACTTGAGGATCTCAAAGGAGGAAATGTCTCCTTTGGAAATGGAAAGAAAGATGAAATTATTGGGGTTGGTAAGGTAGGTAAGGATGACTCTCATTCCATTGAGAATGTCTACTTGATAGACGGCTTGAAGTATAGCTTAATCAGTGTGTCACAATTGTGTGATAGAGGTAACTTGGTAGCATTCACCTCTACTAAATGTTTTGTGATAAATCTTATCACTGACAAGATTGTTTTGCAGGGTAAAATATATATATATATATATATATATATATATATATATATATATATATATATATATATATATATATATGTGTGTGTGTGTGTGTGTGTGTGTGTGTGTGTGTGTGTGCTTTGGCACAAGAGAATTGGACATGCAAGTCTGAGTCAACTCAACAAATTAGTCTCCAAGGACTTGGTGATAGGACTGCCTAACATCAAGTTCAAGGAAGACAAAGTTTGTGAGGCTTGTGCAAGGGGAAGCAGGTAAGATCCTCTTTTAAATGCAAGAAAGTGGTAAGTACCACCAGAACGATGGAACTGGTTCATATGGATCTCTGTGGTCCAATGAGAACATTAAGTAGAGGTGGTAAGAGATATGTGATGGTGCTTGTTGATGATTATTCTAGGTTTACTTGGACACTGTTTTTAACATCTAAAGATGAAGCATTTGACATGTTCACTTCCTTTGTTAGAAAAACTCAGAAAAAATTAGGAAATCAACTTGCATCAATTAGGTCTGATCATGGTACTGAATTTGAAAATGCTAAATTTGCTGAATTTTGTGATGTTCATGGCATAGATCATAATTTTTCTGCCCCTAGAACTCCACAACAAAATGGAGTAGTTGAAAGAAATAATAGGACTCTTGAAGATATGGTTAGGACTATGCTTCTTTCTAGTAAGCTGCCCCATAGCTTCTGGGCAGAAGCTATAAATACTGCATGCTATATCATAAATAGGTGCATGACAAGACCTCTAGTAGAGAAGACTCCCTATGAGTTACTTAAAGGGAGAAAACCAAATATATCCCATCTTAGGGCATTTGGATGCAAGTGCTTTGTGCACAACAATGGTAAAGACTCCCTAGGCAAGTTTGATCCCAAAAGTGATGAGGGAATATGCTTGGGATATTCTTCACATAGTAAAGCATATAAGGTATATAACAAAAGAACTATGTGTGTTGAAGAAAGTGTTCATGTGGTCTTTGATGATACTAACATTCTTTCTGAGAGACAGGAACATGATGATGAAGCAATTGGGCTGGTAAGAAACTTAAATGAAATCACAGCCCAGACTGAAGCTGCACTGGAAGAAGGAACAGGTGATGGAACAGGTCCTTCTACCTAGGGCAACCTGACAGGGGGAATAGAACAAAGAGGAAATGATTCTCAAACCTTAAGGGAACCTGTCCATGAACCTGTTCCACAGCAACAAAGCATTAAAAGAACATCAAAGGGAAACCAGTTGGTTGTAAAGCCTTACAAGTATCAAAGTTCTTATCCCATTGAGAACATAATTACTGATCCAACCTCTGGAATCAAAACCAGATCTTCATTAAAGAATCTTTGTGCTTTTGATGCTTTCTTATCTCTTATTGAACCTAAAAATATTGTTGAGGCTTTGCAGGATGCAGACTGGGTAAATGCAATGCAAGATGAACTCAACCAATTTGAAAGGAGTCAAGTTTGGCATCTGGTGCCAATACCCTTGGACAGATCAGTAAGTGGCACAAAATGGGTCTTCAGAAATAAACTTGATGAAGATGGAACTGTTACAAGGAACAAGGCAAGATTGGTAGTTCAAGGATATAGCCAAGAGGAGGGCATAGACCATGATGAAACCTTTGCTCCAGTTGCAAGGTTGGAAGCAATAAGACTCTTCATAGCCTTTGCTGTTTATATGGAATTCACCCTCCACCAGATGGATGTCAAGAGTGCCTTCCTCAATGGCTATCTAAAGGAAGAAGTGTTTGTCAAGCAACCTCCGGGGTTTGAAAGCAAAGAGAGTCCTGATCATGTGTACAAACTTGACAAAGCGCTTTATGGGCTCAAGCAGGCGCTAAGAGCATGGTATGAAATATTATCAAAGTTTTTGCTTGAGCATAACTACAAGAGAGGTAAAATTGACAATACTTTATTCTTGAAAGAAAATGGTAAGGATCTCTTGGTAGTTCAGATATATGTTGATGATATAATCTTTGGAGCAACTACTGATAAGTTAAGTAAAGAGTTTGCTAAACTAATGGGGAATGAATTTGAAATGAGCATGATGGGTGAGCTTAATTTCTTTTTAGGCTTACAAATTAAACAAAATTCAAATGGAACTATGATTCATCAGCAGAAGTATGTAAAAGAGTTGCTTAAAAGGTTTAAAATGGAAGATTCCAAAGAAATTGACACTCCGATTGCAACAGCTACAAAGTTGGATATAGATGAACCTGGTTCATCTGTTGATCAGAAGTTGTATAGGGGAATGATTGGTTCATTGTTGTATCTCACTGCTAGTAGACCTGACATTGTTTTTAGTGTAGGCCTTTGTGCAAGATTTCAGGCAAATCCAAAGGAGTCTCATTTGACTACTGTCAAGAGAATTTTGAGATGTCTAAAAGGCACCATTGATCTTTGTCTTTGGTATCCAAAAGGTAGTAATTTCAATCTTGTGGGATATGCTGATGCTGATTATGCAGGTTTTCATGTGGATAGAAAGAGCACCTCAGGTATGGTACACTTTCTTGGCTCATGTCTTGTGTCTTGGGCCACCAAAAAGCAAAATTCAGTGGCCTTATCTACTGCTGAAGCTGAGTATGTTGTTGCTGCTTCATGTTGTACTCAATTGTTGTGGATCAAACAGTAATTAAAGGACTTTGGAATTGATGTTGGTTGTATTCCCATTTTTTGTGATAACACTAGTGCAATTAGTATGACCAAGAACCCGGTTCATCACAAGAGAACTAAGCACATAGATGTTAGGCATCACTTTTTGAGGGATAACTATGAAAAGGGGTTGATCACTGTGGAATTTTATGCTACTGACAAGCAAATAGCTGACATCTTCACAAAAGCCCTAAGTAGAGATCACTTTGAAAGGAACAGGTTAGAATTAGGGATGATTAAGATCACCTAAAAGGATCAGTTCAGAATTCACAACGAGAAAAACAAAATTGAAAAAAATTGAATTTTTGTTTTATTATTTTTGGTTAAAAAATCTAAAAATTATATATATAATTATATTAATTTTTTGCTCAGTCTCATACTTTCAATAGTATACTCTTGTACCATGTATTAAAATGACTCATTAATCTCTAATGATATTTTTTCTATTTTGGCAAATTTAGACTTACACAAGAGTATTCTCAGTGAAGAACCTGGTTCATCAAGATAACACGGTATATTTTCTACACTCTGCATAATTTGAAATAATAATATTTGGATCATGAGCTAAGTCCTACTTAATTCCAAACTCCTTTTGGACTTATCCATTACAAGTAAACCAGTCTGTTCAAAAGAGTCCCAACCAAATTAAAGTACCTATATTCTAGGGATACAGTCCAAAGTCTTTTCAAAACTAAATTTCAATTTGATTAGACTTCCACACCCACTATTATCCCTTCCACCACCCCAACCTCTAAGAAAAGAGTAAATATTCTTGCTCGCAAGGTTGTTGCGGGGAGAGAACAAATTTGAAGAATAGGTTTGTACTAGTAGGGTCTAAAGCAGGTGTTGAAACTACAGAATCTGGAGGAATTTGTGGTAAAAATAAAAAATAAAAATAAAAAGAGAGCAAGGTTGTTCGAAGTGTTGTGGGGGGAAAGGGTAAGAGAGTGGTTGATTCTTCACCCACTCCTGTGAGTTTAACCAAAGACACAGGTGCAATGGTTGTTTGGGGAGAAAAATTTATTGGAGTATAGGAGAGTGTAAAGAAAATAGGGGGAAGTGGGTCTGGCGAAGCCGCTGAAGGGCTAGTTCAACTTGTGAAAAATATAGATGAACATGTTTCATCTGAACAGGAAACCCTGGCAGACCTACTGAAGAGAGTGACTGAAAGTTATAATCCAAAGAAGAAAGGGAGGTTAGTACAAGCAAGGATCATTTTGGGGAAAATATGCTGCCTGCTTGTGACTATGAAGTCCATGTGACTCCTAAAGAATCTGATTCATCTAAGAAGGTACCAGTGAATAGCAAGGTGCAAGACTTGGTGCAAGAAAGTGGGGCAAATGATGCTGAGATTGAGAGGATGAATAAAAGGTTGGCAGAGGTAGAGACTGAGAGAGATGCTCTCAGAACTGAGCTGGCAAGAGAAAAGGAGAAGAATGATGGCATTCTTCAGGATATGCTGAAACTCCTCCAAGCCAAAAATCAAGTACCCAGTTCTTCCAAGCCTTAAACTTCTAGCCCAGTGTAGACCTTTCAGTGACCCAGTTTGGGATATTTTTTGTTTGCTCATGTTTTCAGTATTTTTATTTCTTTTTATGCTTTATGGAAGAATCGTATCAATCATCAATGAAATTCATTATTTTTTCTCTAACTGTTTGTTTATATTTCTTTGATGGTTAAATTTCTTAGCTTGATCTATAATGATTAATCCATGATTTCATTTGAAGTAGCCCCAGTGGCCATGAGTAAGTTTTAAGATCTGGTTATCTCACATTTTTTATGCAACTTTTCGATGATGCAAAAAGGGGGGAAAAGGTTGTGCTTTACACTTTGAACAGTAATGTTTATAACCTAATGAACCTTGTCCTTGATGATAAGTGATAAAAAGGAAAAATATTTCTAACATTGTGTTGATGTTGAGCTAAGTTGAAACAGGCCCTAAGCTTATGGAAGCACAGAGTTTGTCATCATCAAAAAGGGGGAATTTGTTGCCCCAAGTAAAGGATAGTTTTAAAGATTGACAAAGGAACTCAGGGATGAACCAGGTCCATCACTAGTAGGCATAGACACGGGGAGATTCAAAGCATGTGAGATGCACATGCAGGAGATAAACGAAATCTCGCATAATAATATATGTCTCCTGATCGAAAAGATTGCATAATTGATAAAGAGAAGGACTCCTTACTCAACGAGAACATTATCCAAGATAAGGAAGGAGTTAGGAATTGAGATTAACTAGAACTCTTCCACCAAGAAAGAGTAGCATTAGAACTCTAGTTATTTTCTACTCTACTAACTCTATTGTAACGACCCGGCTGGTCGTTTTGAGAGTTAAAGCCTCGAACCCCTATTAACTAATTTTCCCATATCTATTTCTACTATTGTGACTTGCCGGGATAATTGGTTTTGAGTTTCAGAGTGTTTTGGGACACTTAGTCCCTAAATGAGAGCTTAAGCCTTAGGATTTGGACCGTAGTCGGAACTATGTGAAGACGACTCTGAAATGGAATTCCGTCGGTTTTGTTAGCTCTGTTAGGTGATTTTGGGTTTAGGGGAATGTCCGGATTGTGTTTTGGAGGTCCGTAGCTCATTTAGGCTTGAAATGGCGAAAAGTCAAATTTTTGGAGTTTTGGTCCGGTAGTGGAATTTTTGATATCGGGGTCATTTTATGATTTGGGAAGTTGGAGTAGGTCCATAACGTTGATTATGACTTGTTCGCAAAATTTGAGATCAATCGAACGTGATTTGATAGGTTTTGGCATCGGTTGTAGAATTTTGAAGTTTCAAGTTCTTTAAGTTTGATTTGGAGGGTGATTCATGATTTTAGCATTGTTTGATGTGATTTGAGAGCTCTACTAAGTTCGTATGGTGTTTTAGGATTGGTTGGTATGCTTGGTCGAGGTCCCGGGGGCCTCGGGTGTATTTCGGATACTCAACGGGTAATTTTTGGACTTAGAGAAGTAGCAGATTTTTGGAGTTTTATTGTAGAAAAATCCTTCATCGCGTTCACGAGAGGAGCCTCGCGATCGCGTAGAGCATCTGAGAAAGGCAGCTAAGTTGTTCTTCACATTTGCGATGTTGTTCCCACGTTCGTGAAGGTGTGGGACCTTAAGCCTACCCGTTCGCGATATGGACCTCGCGTTCGCGTAGAGGAACGGGGTAGAGGAAGCTTCGGGCATTAATCCTACGTGTTCACGAAGAGGTTCCCGCGTTCGCGAAGGGGTCCATCAGTGGAAGGTACGCGTTCACGAAGGAGGAATTTTGGGCCAGTGGAAGATTGTTCATCGCGTTCGCGATCGTGATGTCGCGTTCGCGAAGAAGAACGCACTTGGGCAGAATTTAAGGTTCAAAAACGAGGGTTGAGTTCATAACACAAAAATTTGATTGAGAGCTTGGTAGAAGACGAAATTTGGAGAGATTTTCGGAGGAAGTTTTTGGGTAATTATTCCTAACTCCTTTATGGTTATATTCCACTAATCTATGGTTGATTTCATCATTTAATTTTGGATTTTGGGGTTGAAATTGGGAAAAATTTGGAAGAACTTCTTCAACAAAGATTTCGAGTTTTGAAAGGGGATTTATGGTCGGATTTGAGAAATTTTTATATGGTTAGACTCGTGAGTGAATGGGTGTTCGTATTTTTTGACCGTTACCTGATTCAGAGACGTGGGCCCCACGGGCAATTTTTGAGTTAATTTCAGAATTTTTGTTAAAGTGTTGATTTCATTAATTAGATGAGTCTATCATGGTTGTATTTATGATATGTAATTGCTTTTGGCTTGATTTGGGCCATTCGGAGCCGGATATTCGTGGGAAAGGCATTGTGACCGATTGATTGATCTTTGTTTGAGGTAAGTGGCTTGCCTAACCTTGCGTTGGAGACTTTTCCCTTAAGATGTTTGATATTAATTGATGTGTGGACGCCATGTACGTGAGGTGACGAGTACGTACACAGGCTATTATTGCAAAATTTTTATTTTTTCTTTCTAAATCATAAATTGTTTTCCCTTATTAAATTGTACTAATACGTTTAATTATTTAGCTTAGATTAGAGGAGCATGCTTACGTGTTTTAACTGCCTATTTGACATTCTGTGCGTCATACTTAGTTAAGCCCCTATTTTCCTTATCTATGTTCAGTATAAAATGTATAACTCGATGTCATACCTGCCATTTCATCTTGCGTTGCACATTTTAATTAGGACTACGGACATATTCCGGGAGATCCCCCTATCTTGCATATTTATTTTGGGACTACAGACGTATTTCGGAAGATCCCCCAGCACTGCATATTTACTTTGGGACTTCAGACGTATTCCGGGAGATCCCACAGCACTGCATATTTATTTTGGGACTACGGACGTATTCCGGGAGATCCCCCTGTACTGCATATTCATTTAGAACTACGGGACGGTATCCCGAGAGATTTCCCACTATGTTTACCTTGTTCTTAGCCGAGGGCTTCCTTAACTGTTTAAGTTTCGAGAATTTCTTTAACTGTGTTACCATAAATTTTACTTATATCTTTTACTGTTTAATTTATTATATTTACTCCAGTAGGGCATTGACCTGACCTCATCACTACTCGACCGAGGTTAGGCTTGGCACTTACTAGGTACCATTGTGGTGTACCCATGCCCTTCCCTACACATGTTTTCGTGTGCAGATCCATGTGCGAGCTATCAGCCTCGGGGTTAGTGCGTACTGCTGATTTTAGGAGACTTCAAGGTACTACTGCTTGCGTCCGCAGATCTTCGGAGTCCCCTTCTACTTCCTCGCCTAGAGACTTTCTTTATTATCTTCAGACTATTGTATAGAGCTACATAGATTATAGTAGCTTGTGACTTAGTGATATTCCGGGTTTGGGAAAATTATTTTGTATATGCCGAGTGGTACTACTCTTGGCTATTCACTATATGTTGTAGATATTTAAGAATGTTGTGTTTTCTTTATATTTTTCGTAATATTAGGCTTACCTAGTCGTAAAGATTAGGTGCCATCACGACACCTTACGGAGGGTTAATTTGGGTCGTGACAAGTTAGTATCAAAGCACTAGGTTCATAGGAGTCGCAAATCACAAGCCGGTTTATTAGAGTCTCGCGGATCGGTGCGGAGACGTCCGTACTTATCTTCGGGAGGCTATGTAACTGTTAAGAACAATCATATTTCTTTGATTTCCTTGTCGTGCGAGTTATTGACACCAAAACAAATCTAAGATTCTATTCTATTCTTTCTCACAGATGGTGAGGACCCGTACTGGGAGGACCGACGCTCCGGCACCCGAGCCTCCTGCCAGAGCTGCCAGAGGTCGGGGTCAGGGTAGAGGACGACCACGCGGTGCAGCCCGAGCACCTGCGAGAGCTGCGTCAAAGGAGCCCCCAGTAGCTCCAGCTGGAGGGCCAGCACCGGAGATCCCTATTACTACTCCAGCCCACCAGGAGACTTTAGCTCAGTTCCTGAGCATGTTCAGTACTCTGGCTCAGGCTGGACTATTTCCGATAGCTCCCGCTACATCTCAGGCCGGGGGAGGGGCACAGACTCCCGCAACCCGCACTCCTAAGAAGAGGTTCCAGGTTGATCAGGCCCCAGAGTATATTCCTGTGCCCCCAATGGCTCCGGTTCAGCATGAGACCAGGGTAGCTGCTTCCGAGGTAGAGCAGCTCAGACTTGAGAGGTACAAGAAGTACCACCCACCTACTTTCAGCGGACTAGCTTCAGATGATGCTCTGGGTTTACTTGAGGAGTGTCACCGTATTCTCCGCACTATGGGCATTGTGGAGACGAGTGGGTTTTCCTTCACCGCTTTCCAGCTGAGGGGAGTGGCATATCAGTGGTGGCGTGCCTATGAGCTGAGTAGTCAGGACGAGGCAGTCTCACTAACTTGGACTCAGTTTTCAGAGATGTTCTTGCGTGAGTATGTTCCTCAGAGCCTCAGGGATGCTTGGCGCGTAGAGTTTGAGCAGCTCTGACATGGTGTTATGATTGTGTCAGAGTATGCAGTCCGTTTCAGTGAGTTAGCTCGCCATGCACCGGCTTTGGTTGCTATAGTCAGAGAGAGGGTTCCTCGCTTCATTGAGGGACTCCACCCCAGTATTCGGACCAGTATGGCCAGGGAGTTGGAGATAGACATCACTTATCAGTAGTCAGTGAGCATTTCCAGGAGAGTGGAGGGCATGTTCGCCCGAGACAGAGATGAGAGAGAGGCCAAGAGGTCTCGAGAGACTAGTCATTATTCAGGAGCTCATGCACCAGCATCACGCTATGGTAGGGGTTTTATGGGTCACCCTGTTCATTCAGCTCTTCCAGCAGCCAGCGGTGTTTCAGCTCCTCCTAGACCTCAGGAGCCTTATTATGCACCGCCAGTATCCAGTATGCCTCCTACTCGAGGTGCTATTACCGGCCAATCCAGCAGGCCAGGCCCAAGTCAGTCTCAGCCGCCGCGTCCTCCGAGGGGTTGTTTTGAGTGTGGTGACACTCGTCATATGGTTAGAGATTTCCCCAGAGCCAGGAGGGGTGCAGCTCCACAGACTTATCAGCCTCCACGTGCTCCACCGGCCCCTCCGACCATTCTTCCAGCCCCAGCTGCCACCCCACCTTCTCAGGCAGCTCGAGGCGGAGGTCGGGGAGGTAGAGGTCGCCCTAGAGGGGGAGGACAAGCCAAGTACTATGCCCTTCCAGCCCGTTCAGAGGCCGTCGCTTCAGATTCAGTCATCACAGGTATCGTCCCTGTCTGTCATAGGGATGCATCAATATTATTTGACCCATGCTCTATGTATTCATATGTGTCTTCTTATTTTGCTCCACATTTGGGGATATCTCCGGATTCTTTGAGTTCCCCTGTTTATGTATCTACTCCCGTGGGAGATTCTCTCATTGTGGATCATGTATATCGGTCGTGTTTGATTGTTCTTAGTGGTTTTGAGACCAGAGCCGATTTGTTATTACTCAGTATGGTAGATTTGGATGTTATCTTGGGCATGGACTGGTTGTCGTCCCATTATGCTATTCTTGATTATCACGCTAAGACCGTGACACTGGCTATGCCAGGTTTGCCGAGATTAGAGTGGAGATGCACCTTAGAGTATACTCCCCGCAGGGTTATTTCATTTCTTAGGGCTCAACGAATGGTTGAGAAGGAGTGTGATGCATATTTGGCCTATGTGAGAGATGTCAGTATTGATACCCCTACAGTTGAGTCAGTTCCAGTAGTTAGGGACTTTCCGGATGTGTTTCCAGCTGATCTTCCGGGCATGCCACCCGACAGAGATATTGATTTGTTGCCGGGTACTCAGCCCATATCTATTCCTCCTTACCGTATGGCTCCTCCTGAGTTGAAGGAGTTGAAGGAGAAGTTGCAGGAGTTGCTTGATAAGGGTTTCATCAGGCCCAGTGTATCACCTTGGGGTGCTCCGGTCTTATTTTTGAAGAAGAAGAAGGATGGTTATATGCGTATGTGTATTGATTATCGGTAGTTAAACAAGGTTATAGTGAAAAACATGTATCCTTTGCCTCGCATCGATGATTTATTTGATCCGTTACAGGATGCCAGGGTGTTTTCCAAGATTGATTTGCGTTCTGGATATCATCAGTTGAAGATTCGGGAGCCGGACATCCCGAAGACTGCTTTCAGGACCAGATATGGTCACTATGAGTTTCTTGTCATGTCATTTGGGCTGACTAATGCCCCAACAACCTTTATGCATTTGATGCACAGTGTGTTCCGGCCTTATCTTGATTCCTTCATCATTGTGTTTATTGACGACATCCTGGTATATTCCCGGTCTCGGGAAGATCATGAGCAGCACCTGAGGACCGTGCTTCAGATATTGAGGGAGAAGAAATTGTATGCAAAAATTTTTAAGTGTGAATTTTGGCTTGATTCAGTGGCATTCTTGGGCCACGTAGTGTCTTGAGATGGGATCAAGGTGGATCCGAAGAAGGTGGAGGTAGTGCAGAGTTGGCCCAGACCGTCATCAGCTACGGAGATATGTAGTTTTCTTAGTTTGGCGGGGTATTACCGTAGCTTTGTGGGGGGATTTTCATCCATTGCAGCACTTATGACCAGGCTGACCTAGAAGGGTGCTCCGTTCAGGTGGACCGAGGAGTGTGAGGAGAGCTTTCAGAAGCTCAAGACAACTTTGACTACAGCCCCAGTATTAGTATTGCCTACAGGTTCGGGGTCCTACACTGTCTATTGTGATGCCTCGAGGATTGGCCTTGGAGCGGTATTGATGCAGGACGATAGGGTGATTGCCTACTCGTCTTGACAGTTGAAGGTGCATGAGAAGAATTATCCGGTTCATGATCTCGAGTTAGCAGCTATTGTTCATGCCCTGAAGATCTAGCGTCATTATTTCTACGATGTTCCCTGTGAGATTTACATTGATCACCGGAGTTTGCAACACTTGTTCAGGAAGAAGGACCTTTATTTGCATCAACGGAGGTGGTTGGAACTACTTAAAGACTATGATATCACTATATTGTACCACCCGGGGAAGGCTAATGTAGTGGCCGACGCCTTGAGTCGCCGGGAAGAGAGTTTGGGGAGTTTGGCATATCTTCCGGCAGCTGAGAGGCCCTTAGCCTTGGATGTTCAGGCCTTAGCCAGCCAGTTCGTGAGATTTGATATTTCTGAGCCTAGCCGAGTATTAGCTTGTGTGGTTGATCGGTCTTCTCTTTATGACCGTATCAGGGAGCGCCAGTATGATGATCCTCATCTTCTAGTTCTTCAGGACAGGGTTTGACGAGGTGATGCCAGAGATATGACTATTGGTGATGACGGTGTAATGAGGATGCATGGCCGGATCTGTGTGCCCAATGTAGATGGGCTTCGGGAGTTGATTCTCGATGAGGCCCACAGCTCGCGGTACTCCATTCATCCCCGTGCCGCGAAGATGTACCAAGATTTGAGACAATACTACTAGTGGAGGAGGATGAAGAAGGATATAGTTGGGTTTGTGGCCAAGTGTCTTAACTGTCAGCAGGTCAAATATGAGCACCAGAGGCCGGGTGGATTACTTCAGAGGTTAGAGATCCCAGAGTAGAAGTGGGAGCGGATCACCATGGACTTTGTAGTTGGACTTCCATGAACTTTGAGAAAGTTTGATGCTATTTGGGTGATCGTGGATCGGCTGACCAAGTCAGCTTATTTTATTCCAGTGTTGACCACTTATTCTTCTGAGAGGTTGGCTAAGATTTATATCAGAGAGATTGTCCGCCTTCATGGTATCCCAGTATCCATCATTTCAGACAGAGGTACACAGTTCACATCACGGTTTTGGAGAGCCGTATAGCAGAAGCTGGGTACTAGGGTGGAGTTGAGCACAGCCTTTCACCCTCAGACGGATGGGCAGTCCGAGCGCACGATTCAGATTCTTGAGGATATGCTCCGTGCCTGTGATGGAGTTCGGAGGGTCATGGGACCAATACTTGCCGCTTGCAGAGTTTGCTTACAACAATAATTACCAGTCCAGCATTCAGATGGCACCGTATGAGGCTTTGTATGGTAGGCGGTGCCGGTCCCTAGTGGGATGGTTTGAGCCGGGAGAGGCCCGATTGTTGGGTACAAACTTGGTCCAGGATGCCCTGGATAAGGTGAAGGTGATTCAGGAGAGACTTCGCACAGCCCAGTCCAGGCAGAAGAGTTATGCGGACCGGAAGGTTTGTGATTTGGCATTTATGGTTGGTGAGCGTGTCTTACTTCGGGTATCGCCTATGAAGGGCATGATAAGGTTCGAGAAGAAGGGCAAGCTGAGCCCGAGGTTCATTGGTCCTTTACAGATATTGCAGCGAGTTGGAGAGGTTGCTTATGAGCTTGCCTTGCCTCCCAGACTAGCAGGAGTTCACCCAATATTCCATGTATCTATGCTCCGGAAGTATCACGGTGATCCGACTCATGTATTGGATTTCAGCTCAGTCCAGTTGGACAACGATCTATTTTATGTTGAGGAGCCAATAGTCATTTTGGACAGGCAGGTCAAAAAGCTCAGGTCAAAGAATATTGCTTCAGTAAAAGTCCAGTGGAGAGGTCAGTCGGTCGAGGAGGCGACTTGGGAGACCGAGCAGGATATGCGGAGCCAGTACCCTCATCTTTTCACAATTTCAGGTATGTCTTTATACTCATTCGAGGACGAACGATTGTTTTAAGAGGGGGAGGATGTAACGACCCGACTGATCGTTTTGATAGTTAGAGCCTCGAACCCCTATTAACTGCTTTCCCCATATCTATTTCTGCTATTGTGACTTACCGAGATGATTGGTTTTGAGTTTCGGAGTATTTTGGGACATTTAGTCCCTAAATGAGAGCTTAAGCCTTAGGATTTGGACCGTAGTCGGAACTGTATGAAGACAACTCCGAAATGGAATTCTCTCAGTTCCGTTAGCTCCGTTAGGTGATTTTGGGTTTAGGGGCGTGTTCGGATTGTGTTTTGGAGGTCCATAGCTCATTTAGGCTTGAAATGGCGAAAAGTCGAATTTTTGGAGTTTTGGGCCGGTAGTGGAATTTTTGATATCGGGGTTATTTTCTGATTCCAGAAGTTGGAGTAGGTCCGTAACGTTGATTATGACTTGTGCGCAAAATTTGGGGTCAATCGGATGTGATTTGATAGGTTTCGGCATCGGTTGTAGAATTTTGAAGTTTCAAGTTCTTTAAGTTTGAATTGGAGGGTGATTCATGATTTTAGCATTGTTTGATGTGATTTGAGAGCTCGACTAAGTTCGTATGGTATTTTAGGATTGGTTGGTATATTTGGTCGAGGTCCCGGGGGCCTCGGGTGTGTTTCGGATGCTCAACGGGTCATTTTTGGACTTAGAGAAATAGCAGATTTCTCGTGTTTTATTGCAAAAAAATCCTTCATCGCGTTCGCGAGAGGTGCCTCGCGATCGCGTAGAGCATCTGGGAAAGGCAACTAAGTTGTTCTTCGCGTTTGCGATGTTGTTCCCGCGTTCGCGAAGGTGTGGGACCTTAAGCCTATGCATTCACGATATGGTCCTCGCGTTCGCGTAGAGGAACGGGGCGGAGGAAGCTTCAGGCATTAATCCTACGCATTCGCGAAGAGGTTCCTGCGTTTGCGAAGGGGTCCTTCAGTGGAAGAAACGCGTTCGCAATAGTACCCTCGCATTCGTGAAGGAGGAATTTTGGGCCAGTGGAAGATTGTTCATCGCATTCGCGAAGAAGAACGCACCTGGGCAGAATTTAAGGTTCAAAAACGAGGGTTGAGTTCATAACACAAAAATTTGATTGAGAGCTCGGTAGAAGGCAAAATTTGGAGAGATTTTCGGAGGAAGTTTTTGGGTAATTATTCCTAACTCCTTTATGGTTATATTCCACTAATCTATGATTGATTTCATCATTTAATTTCGGATTTTGGGGTTGAAATTGGAAAACAATTGGAACAACTTCTTCAACAAAGATTTCGAGTTTTGAAAGGGGATTTGTGGTCGGATTTGAGAAAGTTTTATATGGTTAGACTCGTGAGTGAAAGTATGTTCGTATTTTGTGACCGTTACCCAATTTCGAGACGTGGTCCCCACTGACAATTTTTGAGTTAATTTCGGAATTTTTGTTAAAGTGTTGATTTCATTAATTAGATGAGTCTATCATGGTTTGTATTTATGATATGTAATTGCTTTTGGCTAAATTTGGGACATTCGGAGCTGGATATTCGTGGGAAAGGCATTGTGACCGATTGATTGAGCTTGGTTCGAGGTAAGTGACTTTCCTAACCTTGCGTTGGGGACTTTTTCCTTAAGAAGTTTGATATTAGTTTTTGTGTGGACGCCGTGTACGTGAGGTGACGAGTACGTACACGGGCTATTAGTGCAAAAATCTCATTTTTCCTTTCTAAATCATAATCTGGTTTCCCTTATTAAATTGCACTAATACGTTTAATTGTTTAGCAGATTAGAGGAGCTTGCTTACGTGTTTTAATTGCCTATTTGACATTCTGTGCGCCATGCTTAGTTAAGTCCCTATTTTTCTTATCTGTGTTCAGTATAAAATGTATAACTCGATGTCATACCTGCCATTTCATCTTGCGTTGTACATTTAAATTGGGACTACAAACATATTCTGGGAGATCCCCCTGTCTTGCATATTTATTTTGGGACTACTGATGTATTCCGAGAGATCTCCCAGCACTGCATATTACTTTGGGACTACAACATATTTCGGGAGATCCCCCAGCACTGCATATTTAATTTGGGACTACGGACGTATTCTGGGAGATCCCCCTGTACTGCATATTCATTTGGAACTACGGGACGGTATCCCGGGAGACTTCCCACTGTGTTTACCTTATTCTGAGCTGAGGGCTCCCTTAACTGTTAAATTTTCGAGAATTTCTTTAACTGTGTTACCATAAATTTTACTTATATCTTTTACTGTTTAATTTATTATATTTACTGCGGTAGGGCCTTGACCTGACCTCGTCACTACTCGACCGAGGTTAGGCTTGGCACTTACTGGGTACCATTGTGGTGTACTCATACCCTTCCCTGCACATGTTTTCGTGTGCAGATCCAGGTGCGAGCTATCAGCCTAGGGGTTAGTGCGTACTGCTGATTTTAGGAGACTTCAAGGTACTACTGCCTGCGTCCGCAGATCTTCGGAGTCCTCTTCTGCTCCCTCGCCTAGAGACTTTCTTTATTATCTTTAGACTTTTGTATAGAGCTACATAGATTATAGCAGCTTGTGACTTAGTGATATTCTGGGTCTTGGAAAATTATTTTATATATGCCGAGTGGTACTACTCTTGTCTATTCACTATATGCTGTTGATCTTTAAGAATGTTGTGTTTTCTTTATATTTTTCGTAATATTAGGCTTACCTAGTCGTAAAGACTATGTGCCATCACGACACCTTACGGAGGGTTAATTTGGGTCGTGACATCTATAAATCGCAGGATGTTCTCATTCTACAAGTGACGCACAAAAGCAGAAGTTAAACGTGAATTGAGAGCAAAATAGCAAGACATTTTGCAAACAGTTTGTGTGTGATTCAAGTGTGTGAACCTGAAGCTACATGAACCAGATAGAAGAACCAGTTCCAAGTGTCTGTCTTTTATTCTAGTTCAATTAGTGTTTTCATATTGTACCTTTCAGCTTTATCTAGAGGCAATTGTAATAGGTACTCAGAGTATTCAAGTTAGAGTTAACTTGAAGTTATCGCAGCAGTTAGAGGCTGGTTGCCATAACGGGATTAGAGTTAATCCTAGGTTTACAAAATTATTTTGTAAATGCAGTTTTTGGCTCAGTGATTTAGTGGAGAGTTTTGGGAAAATCCTACTGGAAAGTAGGTCGTGGTTTTTTCACCTTTTGAGGCAGGTGTTTTTCACGTAAAAATCTCTGTGTTCTTTATTTTTTGTACTTATTATTCCGCAACAGTAGTAGTTGGAACACATAGAAGAACTAAGTCCTTCTATAATCTGTGCACGCAAAAAATTGGACACCACACAAATCACCTCCCTCCCCCCTGTGTGGTATTGACGTATAAAACATCAGTGTTCAAATGCCGTAAGAGACTATCTGATTTCTTCTGCTCTGCTCAAAGAAGAAGAAGAAGCCTTCATGGGTTCTACCGCATTTATGGGAGGATCTGCTGAGGCAGTGGACCACTGAGAAGTTCGAGAAGAAGAGTGAACAAGGAAAGAAGGCTCGAGCATCTGAGAAGGGTGGCTCCTTGCACTGTGTGGGTGCAAGGAGCATGGGGACTACAAGGAGACTGCTGGTAATTCCTTAAAATATTTAATTATATATATATCAAACTATATTTATATTTTTTAATTTAGTTAACATTTTTTTTATATTTGTAGGAAAACAAATATGAGAGGAAGATGACTCATGATGAGTTCTTCATGGAGACTCACATCAGGAAGAAGAAGACACCGACAGATCCAACTAGATGGGTCAAGGACTCGGCGGAGACTGCATATGTAAGTTTCATAACTACTATAACTTGAAATTAATGTTTATAATATTATATAGTTAATAATTTTCTATCTTCTAAATAAATGGTCGCTACAAGATTAATGTGGATGAGTACACTCAGAGCTTGCCACCGAATGAGCAAGGCGAGCGACCACCTCTTTCAGATGAAGAAGCGCAAAGGATATGGTTGGATGTTGTCGGTGGTCCTAAAAAGGGGATAGCATACGGCCTTCCAGAGAGATCATTTCGATGCTATAGGGCTGGATTGCAAGGTATAGGGACTTCCGCCCAAGGCGAGACAATTGATAGGTCGACTCTCTCGTCTATGGAGAAGAAAATCGCAAATCTGACAGCAGAGCTTTAAGAGACAAAGGCTAGAGAACAAAAGAGAGATGAACAATTTGGTACCTTTCAAGTTCAGCTAGAAAAGAGGGACCAACAATTTAATCTCCTTCAAGGTCAGCTAGCCAATCTTCTTGCTAGTGGTGCTTTCCCCATTCCCCGGTCTTGTGAGCCTTCCCCAGATGCTAATCCTTCTCGTCATGATCCTTCGAACGAAGCCGACAATGAAGCTTCTAGTAGTGAAGATGGAGATGATGCAATACAAAATACTCATTGAATGGTGTGTATTGCTAAACAAAGTCTTGAACTTGTGAATATTTAGTTGGGAATAGTTTTGAATGATAATTATATTGCTGATATTATTTTGTTATTGAATATTTGTATAGTTGTTGTTGTTGTTGTTGTGGTGGTGGTGGTGGTTGTTATTAGCGTTGTTGTTGTGATTGTTGTTGGTTAATTGTTGTTGTTGTTGATTAATTGTTATTGTTGTTGGTTAATTGTGGTTGAATGGCAGCAATGTAATGTTGCCATTATAGGATGGATATTGGTTGTAATTGGCAGGTGGTGTAGCTTAAAAGCATGCATATTCTGCGAGGTTTTTACCTAGAAAATCGACTGATTTCGGTCGGAAAACTCATATTATTTCCCAGAAATTCAAAATTTTCGACCGCAGTCGGTCGGTAATTTCAATTTGAAATCTGCAATTTTTTGAAATTTCCGACCGAATTCGGTCGGAAATTACCTTTTTAAAAATTTATTTTTTAGTATACCGACCGATTTCAGTCGATTTTTTTACAATTTACAAAGAAATACAAATTTTTTATATATTTATATTTTCGACCGATGTTGGTCGCTATTTTGAAAAATAAATAAAAAAATAATTTAAATAATACCGACCGACTTCGGTCGGTATATTTATTTTTGTTGTCAGTTAAAGCGTTGAATTAACCGACCGACTTTCTGTCGGAAAATTGTGACCGCCTTCGGTCGCAACACCTTAGCGACCATTATTTTTCCGACTAATTAAAAGCGATCGGAAATCGATCGTTTTTCCTTTAATTCCGACCGATTTCGGTCGATTTTGGTGGACGAAATTTGGTAGCAGTGAAGGAATATTCAACACATCCTTTCTTCCTCTAGCTAAGCCTCGTCACCCCCCTCCCACCCCCCACCCCCACCCAGGGGCCGAAAAAGGTTGATAAAATATTGCAATGGATCTTTAAACTATATGTTAGATTTGTATTTTTTTGTATAATTTCTAAAAAAAAGTTGTATATATGTATAATATGCATGTTTTTGTAGTGTTGAGCTGAGAAAAAAATTGAACGTAGCAAGTAAAAATTGAAACTATGATCTTTTAATTTGGTCAGGGAAAACGTACTAATGCTCATAGGAAAAGGCATTTGGCGATGGGTTACAGACTTAGAGTTTATGTTGCGGGTCCCGCAAACTTCGTATTTATTTTAAAATATTATTTATTATGTATAAATTATTAATTTAAAACTCAATAATTGAAAAGGTAAGATATCGAAATCTATAATCATGGCTCCGGTGCTACTTGTTGAAGCAACCAAAATAAAGAATATTTCCCTATATTCCTAGTGGTTCTCCTAAGTTATATAGAAATATTGCACAATATAACTTTTTTATATTTAAAGAGAAAAGCAAAATAATTTCTGCCACAAAAGCTGAAAATATCAACCTCGACTTACTAGTTGCTATGCCTATTATCATATATCTCTATCCATTTTTGTCATGCGCCAGCATCATAAGTTCCCATTATAATATAACTCTTGCCATCTACGAGTTGCACAAATTGGTTAACTTCAAATAAATTCAGAAACCAATTTTTTTTGGGTGAAGTTAGTCAAAGTATTGATCATGTCGTAGAATTTGAGGTGAAGACTTGTTTGAAGAGCTCAAAATATTGTACTCAATCCCTTGGTTTTATTTTTATGTGATGCTATTTAATTGAACATGGAGTTTTAAAAAGAAAGAAAAAGTGTTGAAAATTTATAATACTAAATATGTCATAAGATTTGTATGGCTATACGAACTTGTTATTTTATTAAAAATAAAACAAAAATTTAAGCTAAATTGTGTCTAAATCAGAAAAGGATCAGTTTTTTAACATATTAAAAGGGCAATAAATCACATAAACTAAAATGAAAGGAGTAGTACATTTCAGCTTCACAAGAATTAAGATCGCTACAAAGATACAAGTGTACTTTGCAAATGCCCCCTTGGAGAGAGAGGCTAAATTGTCTAGTTTCTTTTAAAACAAAAATAGTGAAATATCAGTATCTAAATCACTAGAGGGGGTGGATCAGAAACATCATAATCAAAAAGAAGGAAAATAGTACAACTTGTAACTAGTTATTCACTTTAACTTTCCTTTTTGTGTGAAAGGAGCTGCAAGTTGTAATTAGGTGACATAGGTGATGATGAGAATATATTTCTTTCTCATATAATAAAATTGTTACAATAATAAAAGTGATAGTAGTATACCCACAACGACCAAGCAAAATATACATAGTGGCATTTATGATCTTTTAATTTGGTTCAGCGGAAGAATTACCAATACTCATAGGAAAAAGCATTTGCCGACTGGGGCTGGAGTTAGAGTTTAAGGTACGGGTGAGTTGGACTCAATAAATTTAAACTATGCAAATTTCCTATTTATCTTAGAAAATTTATTTATTATATACAAATTATTAATTAGAACTCAATAAAATAAAAAGATCTTGAAATCTATAATCATGGCTCCGATAGGAAGATAAAGAATATTTTCCTATATTCCTGGCGGTTCTCCTACGTTATATAGAATATTGCATATATAATTCTTTTAGTATTTAAAGAGAAAAGCAAAATAATTTACCACAAAAGCAGAAAATATCAACCTCGACTTACTAGTTGCAACTTGCTATTATTATACACGGAAAAAGGCTATTATTATCCCTATATTATTATAAATAGTATACGTTTGTCCTCCGTTTCACTCTATATCCAAAACCCACCTTACCGTTAACAAACTTGATGGAATTACCCCTAATCCTAACAGATATACACAGTGGCAGCTGACCCCTTCAATTTTTTTCATGTCAACTGTCAAGTCACTCGACCCCACCAAATTAAAATCCACATACCCCATTACATCACTCGTCTCCCACCCGTGACCCGTTTGCCCACTAAATAAATAAGTTAGACCCGTCTAAATTGACAAAGAGCGCCGACCCGTTTCCTTCATCAACCCGCCTCAAAATATTTTCCCCAAATATCTCTCACCCACTACCACTGCTGGCGGGCCGCAGGAAGAAACGGCGGAGGTACAACGGAGTAAGGCTGGATCGACGATGTCGGAGATGGATATGATTGGGAGGTTTTATTATTGGAATCCGCCGGCGGTTGTTGCGAATTAATAACGACGGAATTTTCTGGTAAATGACTGAGTCGCCATTGATTGATGTGGGATATGGGTAGCGAAAAATTGTGGGTTTTAAGAGTATTGAGCCCTAGAAACCTTCCTAGAAGAAAACGGTTGATTTTTGAGATGGAAGAAGAAAACGGTTGATTTTACGATGACATCGTCGCCGGTAGATGCTGCTTTCATCTTTGCCCGATTTTCAGACGATTTTATTAACAAATACATAACTTATTATAATACATAATCTATAACCCAAATTCGTTAAACAGTCTTTGTAAGTAGAATTTATTTTACTTCAATGGAATACATTGATATCTCTTTACACTTTAATTAATTTTCCTGTTCTTTAGCTCTGTCACTGAATGTTTGATTTCTCTTTCATTTATATACTCGCAGTCAATTACTTTACATGATTTAAACATATATTCCAATTGAAATGGTTAAAAAGCTAGTAATTAAATCTATCTCTCTTCCATATTCATGGTGTATGTGTTAGAATATTTTCTTTGGCTTTTAATCCATCTATACCAATTTGGTACAACTAAAAACACAACAAAGACAAACTCATCTCTTTTATTCTTTCCCTGAATAATTTAATTGAAGTCTATCAATCTAACCAAGTTTTATTTATAAATGTGCATAGGGGTGTGAGGAAAATAGGATTGGGGTCGTGTGAGCCCTAATTCTTTATCAATGGAGAATGTAATGGAGTCTGTGGGGTTTTAATTTGGTGGGATCGAGTGACTTGACAACTAATATTGAAAAAATTGAAGGGCGGTATAGATCCGTTAAAGTTAGAAAAAATTCCATCAAGTTTGTTAACGGTAGGGTGGATTTTGGACGTAAAGTGAAATGGAGCACAAACGTGTATAGTACATGGGTAATAATGACCTTTTTCCTTGTTATATATCTCTATCCATTTTTCTCATGCGCCAGCATCATGAGTTCCCACTACAATATAACTCTTGTCATCAGCGAGTTGCACAAATTTATTAATTTCAAATAAATGATTGTCTAAAAAGAAAAACTACTTTCTCATAAACCATTTTTTTGGGGTGAAGTTAGTCAAAGTATTGATCATGTCGTAGAAAGGGTATAGTCATTTGAGGTGAAGACTTGTTTGAATTAAGAGCTCAAAATATCCCACTGTTTCATTTTATATGACGCTATTTGATTAAACATATATATTTTTTTAAAAAAATTATATTAAAAATAAAATAAAAAATTTAAGTGAAATAGTTTTTAAATTGAAAAATAATCATTCTTTTTTTTTTTAACAGATTAAAATGACAATAAAACACAAACTGAAACGGAGGGAATAGTTCATTCGGCTTCACAAGAACTAAAATCACTACGAAGATAAAAGAGTACTTTGCAAAAGTAAAAGATTAGCCTTTTTCACGAAAAAACCTCAAACAAGAGTTGTTAAAAAACTTAGTTTTGCAAATATTCAAACAAACGCCCCCTAAGAGAGGGAGGCTAAATTGTCTAGTTTCTTTTAAAACTAAGAGCTCGTTTGGACATAATAAATTTTTTACTTTTTTCCAAAATAGTTTCACTTTTTTTGAAATCAGCATTTGTTCATAAATTTTTTAATTTTTACTTGAAAACGCATTTTGGAAATTTTCGAAAATTTCAAAAAGCTATTTTTCAAAATTTTCACTCAAATCACTCACAAAACTTCAAAAACAACCCAAAATTATATTCATGTCCAAACACAACTCTAAACTTCAAATACCATTTTCACTTAAAAAAAATTTCTCCCTATTTTTAAATTTTACAATTCTTATGTCCAAACGCCCACTAAAATAGTGAAATATCAGTATCTAAATCACTAGAGGAGAGTGGATCAGAAACATCATAATCAAAAAGAAGAAAAAAGGTACAACTTGTAACTAGTTATTTACTTTAACTTTCCTTTTTGTGTGAAAAGAGCTGCAAGCTGTAATTATGTGACATAGGTGATGATGAGAACATATTTCTTTCTCATATAATATAAAATTATTACAATAATAAATGTGAGAGTAGTATACCCACTATGACCAAAGCAAAATATACATGCAACATACTAGCTCTGTTGATATTTTTTGAATGACCTGATCAATTGTGTTAATTTTCTTTTAATATTATTGGTGTATATAGGACTATAGGCTAAAGTCATATGAATTTCCCAATCAATCCCTCAAATAAAACTCTTAATTAAAAGAATAAGGAGATAAAAAGAAAATGCACAACAAATAAAGATGGTTGCATGACTACTAGTGCAGACACACCTTGAACTTGAAAGGTGTATTTCCTAAAAGAAAATAAACCCTTTAAATTTTAAAAGATCTATAACCAAGATAAAGAAAGAAAATGAAGTACAACATGATCCAAGTTGCTCATTCTTTATTTAAAATCTAAAGGGGAAAAATATCTACAAAAAGTGACATAAAGTGCAAATAATTGTCAATTTAGGTAAATTACCTGAAGTAAGCAATGATGCCCATTTTGTTACCTTTTTCTAGTCCCCTAAATATCTTGTCTATCCTGATTTGGTGTAGTTTTATTTTTATTTGATTTTTCTTTTTGGGTATTGTATTGTGATTGATGTTGAGGGCAATGATATCAAAAGGGCAGACAGAAAGTGATATATTGGAAGAGAGAAGACAGTCTTTAAGATAATTAGTAGGCAAGATGGTACCATGGCAATAATTATCAAACAAAATACTGTTTGTTTTTAGGTCAATTTTTAAGCTAATTTTTGGATCCTAATTATTTGGAAACTAGTCTTTTGTTTTTGTCTTTAGGCCATTTAGGTGAAGAGTCTTTAGAGTTTGGTTATTGTCATATCTGATAGTTTTTTAAGTAAGTTACCACCATTATTTATTTTTAATCCAGTATTATGAACAATTATCTGTATCCTATATTCCTATTAAGTAAGTTGATAAATGTAATAGTTATTTTACACTTTCCGTGTAGAGAAGTTTATCTTTTCTTTTTTCTTTTTTTTGTAAAATTCTTATTTTTATAAGAAATATTCCATTGGTGTTTATAGAGTACTAACATTTGTATTTTAATTTCTTTTTCGAGAATACACAAACGAAATGGATGTTTCCATTTCATTTAATTAAATTTTGTTTTTTCCCTTTCTATTAGGCAAAAAGTTTAATTTCATGTGAAAAATATTTATACAATTAGGTCACAACAAAATTAATCAATTCTTTATAATTATATTGACAGACGGTTTGGAAAACTGATGATACCTGCTATAACATGTTAAACTATTTTGATAGTATTAAAGTATTTGTTTTGTCAGGATTATACTTGATACAACTTTGTTGAAGAGAAGAAAGAAAATGGAAATTATGTGGGTTTCTTTTTTTAAGTTATTATTTAAAGCCTATGACTTTTATTTGGTTCCCTTGTCCAAAAATGACACGATAGGCATGTAATCCAACTTTTAAAGAATTTAGTGAGTACCACTAGCTTTGGGACACTTATGATTGCAGAATTGAATTGGAAAAAAGAAGTAACTTAAGCAGATTGCAGGAAAGATTTTTTGAGAGTTGATGCAAATGGTGTACATAAGGTTTCTAATGGAATTGGCACTTTAATCGGGTAATGGACCCCCCCACTAATCATATTGCTACCAAATCTAATTCCTTATTCAAGCGATAAAAATCATAAAATTAGTTTATACTCTTTTCGTTCACTTTTACTTGTCAAGTATTCTAAAAATAGATTTTCACTTTAACTTCTAACTTTTAATATATCAAGAGAAGATAATTTTTTTTTTTCCTGTTATACCCACAATATTAGTTACTCATTTTAAATTATTTTCTCAAATGCATTAACAATATGCATCAATTAATATGAGTATCATGATAAATTATACACTTCATTATTATTTCTTAAAAGGTGTGCAAATTCCATAATGAACAAGTAAAAATAAACGAAGGGAGTAGTTAGTTTATTCTTAATAGTAAGCTTATTTCTCCACGTATCTAGGTGAAATGTTGGTCGGTTGTTCCTTTTAGTATCAGTTATATTTAGTAAATAACTCTTTTTTTACAACTTTTTAAAATAGGGACAAAATCTAAATAGTGGTCTAAAAATGAACATTTGCATAAATCAGAAGTAAGTTTATGGTTTGTATAGGCCCATGATTCTCTTTCTTTCCTATAATTGCTTTACGTTGTAGTATTGTAGGTCCATATTTTGGTATAAAATGGCCCATATTTATATTCATTTCATTTGTACTGGGCCAGAATATAGTTGCTGAATTTCTCTTTGCTTTATTATTGGAAGAATTAACTTAAATAGCCGTCCCCCTAACTATTTAAATTAAAACTAACCGGCGAACATATAATATATGTATAATTCATGTGTATTATATGAATAATCATATATAATTAATTTATAATCTATATATACTGACTAGAAAAAATAAACAGTGAATTTGGCCGGCTGTTTGTGTAAAGATTCAGCCGGTGTCAATTTCTCCATTTTTATTCTTTCGTTGGGGGCAATTCATCTTAAGTTTTCAGTGTGAAGACATATTATGAGAAATTTGAACATTTCACAGCTTGAACAGTCGAATTTCTGATGATGCATATTGTTATCAATTGAGATTCATCAATTCCTCTACTCCTATGCAAGCAGCTATCACTTGGGGCTCCTTTCCAAACCAATAATCTGAGATTTCTGTTCTTGATTCTTCCATATTTGTTTCTAAAAGAGTTCTCCCCTTTTCAAATAGAGATCTCTCAAGAAATCTAGCAGCATAATCAATCTTGGACTCACTTTTTTCCCTGACTTCCATCTTATCATCACTGGCTTTTCTTGTGCATTTTCAACATTGTAAGTGTCAGGAATTAAGTAATGATGATCAAAGGGATAAGGTGATAGTTGAGGCTTGATATTCACTTAGGAATGTCTTATATAGAGTCGGCAAATAGGTAGATTGGATCAATTTTAAACGAAAAATTAATTCAAATAGCCGCCCATCTAATTTTATAAACTAAAATAGCCGGCAAATATATAATATATGTATAATCTATATATATCGACTAGAAAAAATAAATAGTGAATATGTCTGGTTATTTGTGCAGCAATCCGAATTTAAACAGGCCCAAATGGGTTTGATTAATTAATACATCATTAACCAAACTTGTTCAAAGTTTGTTCGGATTAAGATGAACCGTATTAAGGACCCATTTGTCTCTCTCTCTCTATATATATTTATTTATTTTTTAATTTTTTTTCTTTTCAAAAACGTGTTTGTCCATAAAAATTTATAAGTTTTTGGAGATTTTTCGGAAATAAGTTTTTCAAAAATCAAAAAGTAATTTTGACTACTTTTTCAATTTTTTTCAGAAAAAGCTTTTTACTCCACTCATAAAATTACAATATTTTTTCAAGTGAAATGTATATCCAAACATAATTTCAAATTTCAAATGTTATTTTTCAACTTAACTTCAAATACTGTTTTTTTTTTTCAAAAATTATAATTTTTATGTCCAAACGGCTACTAAGTGAGTTTACTTTGCCACCTATGGTTTCATAAAATTATTAAACTACCGGTTGAGATTTCTTTGAATAAAGAAGGTAAGGGAAGATGTTCTAAGAAATTTATGTGGAAGATATGAAATATATTAGGAATTGGTCATTTCCTGAAGCAACTCATAGCTGGCCTTTAGTTTGTTCAAATTTCAATTTTTTTCTTAATATAATTTCTTTCGAGGTCAACAATATAGGGAAGTTGTACGTAGAGCTGTCAAAACGGGCCGGACCAGCCCAAGCCTCGCGGGCTAGTCCAACCCAACCCTAAGAGAGCCGCGGGCTAAGGCGGGCTGACGAGCGCAAAACACACTTAAATTGTGCTCGCTAGTCAAAGATAATATAGTATAATTATCGTGTCCACATAAATTGGATTTAAATAGTATTATCGTAGTTTGTAGCTAGATTGCTATCCAGGAGGATCAATAATGGAGATGTGTATGAATTCTAACTACAAATATCTAAGAATCTAAAGCTATTGACTAATGACAATCGCAATAAGGGTAAGCAAGAAAGTTATTAATGGGAGAAAATATGGGTTGATAGGATATGTGCAAGATAATTGTTCGAGATCTAACTCTAGATAATTCACTTCTAATGTTCAAGCGAGTCTCTCGAATTCACTTAATTATCAGTACAATTGTTTAGTAGAAACTCCTCTCTCGATTAAGTCTCAACCTCACAATATGAACCAATTTAAGCTCGGTGAAGATATGCAAGAATTCGTAATGGATTGGTCTTTAGGAGCACCTCTTTCGATTATCCTCCTAACTAGGTTTAATCAAGGCTTCAACTAGCCTCTTTCGATTACTTCGAAGAATCTATTGTCACGACCCAAAATCCATCGAAGTTCGTGATGGTGCCTAACACTGCTGTCAGACCAGCCAACCTTGACTAATTAATTTAATTACTCAATTTAGTATTTTTGAATCGAAATTTTCTTCAATTAAATAGTAAAGATAGAACTCATAGAGTAAGTGATAAATATGTTTGCAACTAAAATTACTAAACAACCCATAACCACTCTCAAAATCCGGTATCACAAGTGCATGAGTATTAACTAGAGAGTAAAATAAATACAATATCTGCCCGGAATACAAATTAGACAGGAAAATATAAATAACTCTGAAGGAGACTCTGTTGGCTGCGGATCGTAATATAGAATGCAGCTCACCTAAGTCCCCGCATTTTAACTACACCTCTGCGCCCATAAGGCCGCTAGACATATATGTACCTCTACAAAAATGTGCAGCAAGTGTAGCATGAGTACGTAAACAACGTGTACCCAGTAAGTATCAAGCCTAATCTCGAAGAAGTAGTGACGAGAGGTCGACTTTGACACTTACTAAGGGTCAATAATATTAAAAATAGAAATATTTAAATCAACATGATTTATAGAAATGATAATAATATTCCTTAACCAGCAGAAATAATTAATTCATTAAATTCAAATAATTTCCCATTTATCAATTTGCTTCACAAACTACAATAAAATATCAAGGTATCGTGTAATTATTATTATTAGGCACGATGTCTGCCGAGGTCGTTCGACCCGATCCAGAGTATCGTGTACACTGTCGAGGGACGTGCGGCGCAATCCATAGATGCATCTATACTGCCTAGGCGTTCGACTCTATATATATTTGAGATTTAACGCAAGAGGATGTACACATTTCTACAATAGCTAAATATTCTGAACAAAATTTCAAGTATGTGAGATTTCAATCTTTTTACCATTTCATCTAACAATTTGCAACATAATTCTATTGCTTTAATTAAATAAAGATACAATTATCACAAGTAATTTATGATTTGAGTCCTAAACTACCCGGACTTTAGCAATATTAGTAGCTACGCACGGACTCTCATCACCTCGTACGTACGTAGCTCCCACAATTAGCAATAATTATTAATTTAAATTACCTATGGGGTAAATTTTCTCTTACAAGGTTAGACAAGAGATTTATTTTGTCTCAAAACCCACTTCCCGATCATAATATCGCGAAAAAATCTCAATTCGGTGCCGAAAAATTCGAAACTATCCAAAAGTTATATAAAATACTTAATACATGCTCAATAATTTGAAATTAGACTATTAAATAAATTATCCTATCCAAAATGGTAAAATTTCTAAAATTTATCCTGGTCCCACATGCCCGGATTCCGTAAATGTTCGGAGAAAATCATTACACATAACCTCAAGAACTCAAATATACTATTTCCATCCAATTCCATAGCCATTTTCGTGGTTAAAATCCAAAAATACCAATTTCTAGGTTTTTCTTCAAAATCCTGAATTTCTACAAATATTCATGTCTAAATCCATATATAATCCAAGTATTAAACTTGTAATAGGTGGGAATCACTTACCTTGACATAGATGATGAAGATGGAGTTCCAAAATCGCTCCAAGATCGGCTCCCATGGCGGAAATGAAGTGAAAATGGCCAATCTCTTCGCGTTCGCGGCCAATGCCTCGCGTTCGCGAAGGCCAAATGCCCTGCCCCAAAATTGTTCTTCGCGTTTACGACCTCCTCGTCGCGTTTGCGACCTCCTCTTTGCGTTCGCGATGACCAACTGACCGTGCTTGTTCGCGTTTGCGAAGTCCAACGACCTCAGGCCCATCTCCTCCATTTCCTTCTACGCGTTTGCGACTGGCCCACCGCGTTCGTGTAGGTTCATCCATCACTCCTCCGCGTTCGCGAGCCCTTCTTCGCATTCTCGAAGCACAAGATTGCAACCACCATTTTCCTTCTCGGGACTCCCTTCACGTTCGCGAAGAACAAAACCAGAACCAGCAAACCAGCAACAACTTTTCATCCAAATTCGATCCGAAACCAACCCGAAACACACCCGAGGCCCCTGGGACCCCTCTAATAACACCAACCAGTCTCATAACCTAACACAAACTTTCTCGAGGCCTCAAATCATATCAAACAGCATCAAAACCACAAATCATATCTCAAACCAAATTGATTTAACTTAGAATTTTCAAATTCTCCAAACTTACTACGAACGCACCGAAACATACTTAAACTACTCGGATTGACACCAAATTTTGCCTGAAAGTCTTAAATTACCATACGGACCTACTCTAATTTTTGAAATCAGAATCTGAATCCGATATCAAAAAGTCCAACTATAACACCCCCAAAAAGCTCGAAGTGTTTTAAGACTATTAAGAAGATTGGCAGTTGCTAATTATATTAATTCGGGTATGAACAAGACTGATAATTTGAATGATATTAATTGATCATGATAATATATGTATGAAGTAAATTAAGAATGGTTTATGGTCTAAGAAGAGCCCTAAGGCTAAGTCAAGTTGAAAATTATATGATGGGATAAAGTTTCAAGTGAGTTCGCACAAGACCTAACTTCAAACGAGCATAACTATCAAGATATAAAGATTTATATGGTGTATAGACTATCTAATTAAAGCACGTTGAGTCTAGTTTCCAACGCATCAAACCGTTCGTCATTTGGATATGTATACAGAAAGGTATGGCTATTTTACTGGACCTGTGTCATATGCGCGCTCAGATGCACGTCCGCGCATATTTGAGAGTTTCCGCCTCAGGTGCGCGTCCACTTGCCCAGGTGCGCAGACGCGCACGTAGGAACCCATTAAATACCCCCCAATGCCGGGTAGATAGAGAGCTAAGCCATTTCTTTGAGCTAGGGCTTGCATATCAAGGGGAATCCGTCCAACACCTCCCTCCCATGAACCAAGGTAATCTTGTTGGAGTAATTTTGACTTGATTACTACTCCTAAACACTTGTATTAACAAGGATTAATCTTGAAGATCCATAGATTTCCATTTAAATCTCCAAATTGGTCAAGAACACTATAAGTTGGGATTCTCAAGAGTTTCACTATAAGAGGTATGTCTACCATCTCTAACTAATCTATGGTGACTATTTATGTATGAAATATGTGTTAAAACTTATGGTATGGTGATTGGAAGCCATAAGTTCCCAATTTAAATACATAACCATTGTAGAGATTGAAAGGTGATTATTTGATGGAATTTTGTTGGTTGGGTGAGAATGGTTGGTCACACATGTGATGTTAGGATTATAAGTTGTTAAAGAATTATGGTGGGATGAATTGTTGGTAAATGATGGTAGTTGGAAGAACTAATTCTATGGTTAAGGAATGTATAAATGTATGCCCACTAGGTGTTTGGTAAATTGTCTAAATGTCCTAAACTATGAAATTTGTTACTAATGTTGGTCCCAATTGATATTGATATTGTAGATTGAAGTTTCTTAGTATAGTAGATCGTTGTAGTATCATTAAAGGGTGAATTTTAGTTTCGGATCGTTGGCATTAAATTGAGGAGACAAGAAGGCATTCAGAGGTGGATACGCGCTGAATGGAATTTCCTGAGTATTGATTAGCTTGCTCGACGTTGGGTTCGTCTTGTTGAGGTAAGTAACTCTTCTAATCTTGGAGTTGAGGGTATGAACCCTGAATATACGTATTATGTGAAATGTTTGGAGGTGACGCATATGCTAGGTGACGGGCGTTTGGGAGTGCATCATAGAAATTGTGACGTAATTGTTCCGTGGAATTTTGTAGTCAAATAATATTGACATTTTCCATGCAGTTTTATGTGTTAAAGAAATTGAGCTGAGAATCATATTAAAAATCATGTTGAGGCTATGTGCCAGTATTATTGGGACCCACAGAGGTCATATTGCTGTGAATTATTTATTTTAAATTGAAAATTTATACTCAGTCATATTCATTTCATTGCATATCATATCTCAGTCTCTGTGTTATTTATTGATACATCATATCATCATTTTCGGGCTATTTTCATGACATTGTGAGCCCATGAGAGAGAGACTAGAGAGATTGATGACTGAGGGAGGCCGAGGGCCTGAATATAAGGATATTTTTGGGATCGGGCTGCACGCTGCAGCATGCCATTTTGACTTTATATATATATATATATATATATATATATATATATTATTATTATTATTATTATTATTATTATTATGTAGATCGGGATTGCCCGCCTACAGCAGGCCTTATAGGCTTTATATAGCACGTGAGTTGTCCGTGCAAATCCAGATATTTATACTATAACACGTGAGTTATCCGTGCAACACATGAGTTGTCCGTGCGGTTTATAGCGCTTGGGCTGAAAGAGCCCCTCTGGAGTCTATACACACCCCAGTGAGCGCAGGTACCTACTGAGTGCGAGTGCCGAGTGATTTGGGAGGATTGAGTGACTGTGAGGTATGAGTGACTGTGATGATTGAGTGATTTGGAGGACTGAGTGACTGAGAGGATTGAGTGTCTGGGAGGACTGAGTGAATTGATACTCTGAGAGTATGCATATAGTTTTATCACTATGTTGTATTGCATTGGCATGACCATTGATATGTGGGCATAAAGATGTACTTTCCTCATGCCATTGAAAATGAAATTTCCTATTGTGGAAGAAAGTTTTTGGGAAAAATCACAGTTTTCAGACTTACTCATATTTTGGTGATTTCAGTGAAAAGAATTGAGTTTTACTATTATACTTGAAAAGAAAATATTTATTTTTTTTGGAACTGTGAACGAGTTGAGCATCTTATTATTGAGCTATTCTTTGTGTTGCCTCAATTTTATTGTTATGAGATGTTATTGGATATGGGTGTGGATTCTGACCTTGGTATAAGCCCGTCACTATTTTCAACCTAAGATTAGGTTTGTTACTTATTGAGTACATGGGGTCGGTTGTACTCATACTACATTTCTGCACCTTGCGTGCAGATGTTGGCTGCTGATGTTGTTGTGTTCGTTGGGAGCTGGATATGAAGATGTACCTGCTTTTCGGTTGTAGTTGCCTCTTGTTCTTAGTAGCTTTGGAATTATTAATCTATTCATGTATATTTCAAACAAATGATGTATTTTATTGCACACCAACTTTGCAAATTCAAATCTTAGAAACTCATGATTTGTACTACCAGTCTTTGGGAGTGTATTAGAGTCAGTTAAATATTAATTGAATCGTATTGTTGTTATTTGGCTATCTACAGGTGAGGTTAGGTGCCATCACGGCTAGTCGAATTTTGGGTCGTGACAAGTTGGTATAGTGTATTAGAGTCAGTTAAATATTAATTGAATCGTATTGTTATTATTTGGCTTACCTAGCAGGTGAGGTTAGGTGCCATCACAGCTAGTTAGATTTTGGGTCATGACACCAACTCCCGATCAAACTTCTTAAAAACTTTCAAATTTCTAACTTTCACCAAATGACCTACGGACCTCCAAATTAACATGCAGACGCGCTCCTAAGACCAGAATCATCACACGGAGCTATTCCCAGGCTCGGAATCCCAAATGGACATTGATAACATTAAAATACACTTCAATCCAAATTTATGAAATTCTTCCAAAATACCAACTTCTACAATAGGCGCTGAAACATTCCCGGGTCATTCAAAATCTGATCCGAACATATTCCCAAGTCCAAAATCATCATACGAACCTATTGGATCCATCAAATCTTGATTCCGAGGTCGTTTTCTAAAAATATTGACCGAAGTCAAACTCGTCCTTTTTAAAGCAAACTAAGGAACCAAGTGCTCCGATTTCAACCCGAACACTTTCAAATCCCGAACCAACCATCCACGCAAGTCATAAATTAGTAAAAGCACATACGAAGAATCTTATTTAGGAAAACAGGGTTCTATCAGTTAAAACGACCGATTGGGTCGTTACATCTACGAACTCAACCAACAATATAGTGCAAATATATCACAAGTTATGCCTCTCTCGATTACAAAAATAAGTGAACATAGATGCAATAATTTAATCTTCCCAAAACGATTCAAATACATAAAAATAGAGTTATAATCCACAAACAACCATCAATACACTAAATCCATCAAAACCCAAAAGGTTCTACTCCATAGACATGGAGGAGTTCTTCACAAATGAAACAAAAATAGAGAAAAACATATATACAATCCAAACCCGGATTTGAGTGAGGAAGGATGAAATCCTTGTGCTCTTGATTCTCCTTCTTCTCCTAAGCTTCTCTAGATCTAAGGTATGTCAAAAATGTGTCAAAAATGGTATTTTGGGGTATTTAATCCGCCCCTAAAATAAATTCCAGATGAAACTACCCTTTCTTAGTGAAATAGGACTTTTTTCGGACAGGATATGCGTGATCGCGCACTTGGTCGTGCATTTTGCAAATTGTTCTGCCCCAAGTGCGCGCCCAGGTGCGCGATCACGCACTTAGTCGCGCACCTGGGTGGTAAGTTGGGAATATGTCAAAACTTAAAACATGAAAGTTGTAACCCTTTTAAATAGCTTTCCAACGATATGTTGTGGAGCCCAAACGGAGTTCCAAGCTAAAAGTTATGTGCATTTTACTGGATACTGCGCAATATGCCTGCTCGATTCTTCGTTTCGTTCCATTATCATCCGTTGATCCCCGAACTCGATCCCAACTTAATCCTTAGGATTTTACTCAGAATTCTGATATTCGGCTATAATTTCATATTTTAGTACATTATTTATTGTATATTTCGGGGTTTTAATGCTAAACTATACTATATTTGTGCTTAATTGAGTCTATTTTATGTGTAGGTACGTTGAAAACGAAATTAAGAGCAAAGTAGAGATTTTATATATATTTTATACGCTACAAGAATAAAATTATGATTATTTAATTAGGGGACAAAAGAAGACAAAATAAACAAATTGAAAAGAAAGGAAAAGAAAGAGACAAAAAAACGTGAAAGAGAAAGACAAGAAACAAGGATGAAAGCTGAAGAAAATGTAAGGCAACATAAATTGAAAACGAGGCAGTAGTGTCTGGCGAGGCGAAGCAATTTTCTCGCGTTTGAGCACGCGACGCGCAGCCTGACGCAAGGTGCGTCGCGCGTTTTGCATGGCGACGCATGTTCCGGGTTTCAAGCCTATTTTGTTTCCTATTTGATTTTGGATTGAGTTATTTCGGCTAGGTCTTTACCCTAGACATATAAATAGTTATTAAACATCATTTTTATAGGGGAGACCGAGATTGGACAGAGAGACCGACATTAGACTGGGGATTCGACCTAAGGAGAAAAGAACACACTAGGAGCAAGGCGGAGAATTCTTCTACGAGTTTTTCACTTCCTTCTTCCTATTTTCATTATTGGTTATGAATTCTAGTATTGTAGTTATGCATACTATTATGAATAGCTAATTTGTTATCTAGGGTTTTGATGGAATTTATTGGAGGATGATTTTCTTGTTACGTTAATATAGAATTGCCGTAGTATTTTCTCTATTTATTCGACTATATTATTCTTGTGATTGATTGAAGGGCCCTCAATTAGTTGTGCCTATTTAGTATGTATTACTCGGGAGAGATTGCATATTTAGGTAGTTGTTGAACAACATCACTCCTAAACGTATATGATGGATCAATACGGAAGGTTTAAAGGTGGAATTAGGGATAACGAAACCTCGGTGCGATCTGAGTGAGCTGTACTTAATGCCAGCTAGCGTAATTCGGTAGAATATGTCTAGTAAATTGTGGTAATTACTCGAGAGAGAGTTACGACAGTTAGAGTGCTCATGATCGGTAGAGAAGACTTAGGCAAATTTATAGGAAACGTAGCGAAAAGGATTCCGACAATTGAGAAAATCATAACTCTAGACCTCCTTAGTCTTGTCTAGAATTTCATCCATGTTAGTTGATAATTTTACTGCTTTAAAATATTTGCTAGTTAATTAGTAGAAATAAAAATCAAATCTTTATAACTAGAAAATTATTTGAACTTGTGTTTCTTTGCAATATTGAACAACTGTAGTTAAGCCTTAGTTCTCTGTGGGATTCGACTCCGAACTTGTAAACCGGATTATATTTGCAACGACCGCTTAGTCCTTTTTTTAAGGCATAGTTGGGCGTGATCAACTTCAAAGCTCCATAATAGCTTGAATTCATTTCATAACATCTACATAGATCGGAATCACTCCTATAACGCATAAAACACATAATTAGTCCAAAACACTAGCGATTAAAGCTCAAACTCAATTAAAGTGCAGTAAATTAGAGTGCGATAAGCGACTAAAACATAAGATTATAGCCTACCATCACGAGACGGCCCTTCAATTTTTGTAGATTTTGTTTTTCTTTAGATCTTTAAATATTTCTTCGTAACATAGTCTCTTAATCATATGAATGACTTCTGTTTGTTTAGAGCGTACAAGAGTATTGATATTTGACAAGGAATCTCGTAATTAAAATTCAACTTCTCTATATCTCTAGCTCTTCACTTTTCTTAGGTTCAGGGATTGCGTCAATAAGTTTATATGTTGAGATTTTTTAATTTAGGTATAACCTCATTTGCTGATTTCATCATTATAATCCATTAAAATTTTAAAATTCATGAAATTTGCTAGTGTTGTCAATTTCTTTTGGTTATTAAAACTTGACCTTTGTTCTATACTGAAGAGCAGTTTAATTATTAGTAATAAATTAAATTAACCAAACTGATTATTGGTCACTTCAAGTAATATTATCTTTTGAAAAAAGTTATTATTGGCCACTTTAAACTTTCCTAGTTTGTTGTTAATTAAGCAAAAGAAAAACTAATCTTGTTATACTACATGTATATCAAAAATCTAAATTCTAATTGATATGGAAGGGTAAATGAGCACTTTAAGGTTGGAAAATATGGATTATAGTTAATAGTATTTTGTACTTTTTACTTTTTTTAAATATTAAATATTTAAATTTGAATTTAATTAATTTTTAGCCCACGGGCCGGGCCAACCTCGGTCAAGCCTCAAGGGCCAGCGAGTTGACTTGGGCCGGGCTTATAATCCTCAGTTGTCACGCCCCCAAAATTGGGTGGGACTTGATTGACACTCAATCCTTACTATTCGTTGAGTGAACCCTGTGCTAGTTGTGCCATAACTTCCAGCTCAATGACCAATAAAGTAATATGCTTAAATGATAGTTCTAGCATGTTGCAATTTTAAAACTGTTTGACAAAATGATAAGTGAACAACAAATCTCAAAATCTTAATACTAATCCAGTAGCAAGTCATGAGCCTTTAGAATCTCATAAAATACTGAAATACATAGCTTACAGGGCATTCTCCGGAAATAGTATAAATGTCTAAAAATAAATAAGAGTCTTAGAAATGTCCGCTACCACTAGAATGAATCAATAGAGTATGTCCATTGAATCTAGAATATTTCCTCTAGCCAGTTGCCAGCGTCCTCAATACTTGCCACACAACGTAGCAGGCCCAAACTGGCTAAGTACCACCAAAGGGTACCCAGTAAGTCTCATAAGCTACCTCCTAAAAGGCAGAGCGAGACCTTCTGGGAAAAATATGAAATGAAACGGATACACGGGAAAACATATAAATCATATAAATTTCATAAACAAGTAATAAGCTAGAAATTGAAGCTATAAGCTCAACTCTAAGCTAAAACTGAAACTTAATATAAAAACTGAGTATATAACTGATACATGAAATAAAAAGAAAATTTTATATATATATGACTTTTTGGAAAGTCACTACGTATGGTGGCCCTGCGTACGTGAGCATCTGGGAATACACACGGGGGAGTGTCGGCCTATCTCCCCAACAAATAATTTGACACCTGCGAGCGTGGGGTGGCTAACTCTGATATCATGGTACTCACGCTGGGGTAGGTTGGCCATTTCTCCCTACTGAATGTGATCACATTAATGCATGAATGAATATTGAACTAAATATTGAACTGAACTTAAACATCACCAGTAAATGCATGTAACAATGGTAATATACATAGGCATGTAATTCTGTCACCTATTAAGTCGTACATAATAAGAATGAAATAAACTGAGTATTGAAGCATAAGAAGTCGTGGATTTAATTTATCTAACATAAGAAGTACTATGATTCTAATAGAATTTCCTACTAGGAGAGTAACACTCAACTTACCTCAAAATTACTAGCTCATCTTCGACTTTACGAATCCTCCAAGCAATTCCGATTCACAATTTTCAATCTACATAGGATAACCGGGTTCAATTTATATCAATACAAGTCCAAAGACTATAAATTTACTCACTTAAGAATATTGCTGAAGTCCTCTGATTTATGAGTTCTCCGAATCCGATTCTCTGGCATACTTGAAAGTTTTATCTAACTACTAGAGGGAAAGGTTATCTCTATTATTTTAATAGTTCTTGTCCTTTTCCCAATTCTCAAACTTGGCAGCGAACTCAAATGAGTTTTGCCATGATAATATATATATTTTTTTCCAACTTAACTTTTTGCTAAGCTATGTACAAATTCACCCAAAGCTAAAGGATGAGAGATTGTGGAAGAATCTTCACTCTCCAGCTTTTCTTGGTCATGTTAGATGAGAGATTGGGAAGAAGGAATACATTTTTATTTTATTTTTCAAACCCTATTCATAAGCTATCCAGAATCAAGTATCCTGGCCCAGCACTAGCCCATTTTCTTATAAGCCCGTTAGTGCCAAAATTCTAAGCTTAACAACTCACGGGACTTTAGATTTTCTCCCGCTTAAAAACATTCGTCCTCGAATGTCATTTCGTTATTATTCTTAAGTCTGTGATTGACCTTAGGCCTTATGCCAAGTTCAGTTTTCCCTTAGAACCCGAAATTTGGCTAACCCCGAAATTGTTTTTCAAAAATTTCGGCAGAGCTTCTTCTATATTTGGATCTGTCCAAAATTTTCAACATGTCCAAACAACCCAACGATAATATTTCGCACCTTCAACTACTCAATCCAACGATATACAATATCAAGGAACACCAATATAACCACCAAAGCCATTTTACATCACTATAAGTACAAATATCATATAACTTTACAATCTAAATATTTTAAAGCTTAGAATGAATTATGTACCTGAAATCTCGAACAAATGGGGATACTTTTCCTTTATGGCTTCCTCGGGCTCCTACATAGCTTTCTCAGTTGAATGGTTGCTCCATATTATTTTTTCGTAGCAACGTCTTTGTTTCGAAGTCTACAAACCTGCCTGTCTACTATAGCTTCAGGGACCTCCTCAAATGTTAGAGTATCATCAACCTCTATCTCCTCTCTTTCAAGTACATGACTCGGATCGTGAAAGTACTGTTTCAGCATGGACAGATGAAAAACTGGATGCACAGAAGATAACTCTGGAAGTAAAGCTAGTCGATATGCCACAAGTCCAATCCTTTCAAGAATTGGATAAGGCCCTATATATCTTGGGCTAAGTTTCCCTTTTCTACCAAACCTCATGATACCCTTCCTTGGAGACACCTTTAAAAATACATAGTCACCCTCTTTGAACTCAAGATCGCGGCGTCTTATATCCAAGTATGACTTTTGTCGGCTTTGAGTTGTTTTAAGTCGTTCCTGAATAAGTTTCACATTTTCAAGGCATCATGTACTATATTTGTCCCAATAAGCTTCGTTTCACCTATCTCAAACCACCCTACAGGCGAACGACATCGCCTCCCGTATAGGGCCTCGAATGGGGCCATCTGAAGACTTGCTTGATAACTGTTATTATATGCGAACTCAATCAAAGATAGATGATCATCCCAGTTTCCTTTAAAATCAAGAACACATGCTCGTAACATATCTTCCAAGGTCTAAATTATCCTCTCAGCCTGCCCCGTCCATTTGAGAGTGAAAAGCTGTACTTAGATTAACTCGGGTACCGAGACTTTCTTGAAAACTCTGCCAGAACTGGGCAGTATGAGTACCTAATTTTTGACCATGTTTGAATTTTTTCCCACTCATCTCACCAATACCTCACTTCTCACTCCATCTTTCCCGCTCATATCTTCCCACGCGTGTCCCCACTCTACTTTTCTTTGTCCCCTACACTTTATCCCCACTCCACTTTCCATTGTCCCCCAAGCTTGTCCCCACTCACAACCCCCCACATCTCCCCAATTCCCTAAAAAGAACGGACAAGCACACACATAAAAAAGAGGGAGACATTAAGAGAGGAGGAGAAGAACGAGGGGCCCTCTTCTTTTTCTTGCTCACGAATTTTCTTCCTCTAAAAAACAGAGCTCAAAAGCAACAAAAATCTGGCTGAAAACCTCCCCAAAAATCAGCCCGAAGATCACCGAAAATCACTCCAAAACTAGCTGCTTTCCTCCACTTAAAACGACCCCGACGCACTGCTGAAACACCAGCAAAACAGACCCAAAACAACCCACAACATTAGCTCAAATCGCTGCCATTTTTCACCCCCCAAAAAAACGGTTCCGAAACCACCGTAAAAATACACCAACATTTCATTCCATAAGCCATGAAACCACTGCTGGAAACCACCACCAAAACATTGTTGCGATCTTTGTCAAAGTGAGGTAGCATTCGAGTTTTGCCAGTTCGAGATTCGGGCCAGTAGCTCGTTTATTTTGGTTTGCTATTTTTGAGATCTTATTTTGCTGTATATGGCGGAAAATATGCAGCAATAAAGGTCCAAATTCTTTACCTATCTTTTGGTTCCTTTTAATCTTATATGTATGTGAGGTTTGTTTGGCATGCTTTTGTGAATAATCTGAATTTTATTTGGCATGGCTGAATGTAGATGCATTTGTCTTAGAAATTATGTTGAATTTAGTTGTTTAGAGTGAATAAGATAATTTTTTATTGGTTGAGCAAATTGTAAGGACCCATAAAACTTTTAACCAAAAACTTGGGGTTTCGTGGTGCCAAGATAGATTTCTGTGTTACTATTTGGATTTTTTAGACTGAACAGTACCCTACGGACTTAGAGAAAAATGTTTCGCAGAAGAAAGCATTTCTGCGGCCCATTATGCGGCCGCATAATCACTCTGCGGACCGCATAATGGTCGCAGAGTGAAGCAGAAAGTTTGGCCAATTTGAGGTCAGTTTTGCGGTCGATTATGCGATCGCATAATCGATATGCGGACTGCATATCGGTCGCATAATTCCTCTTGGGTTATTGTGGAGGGAGTTTTGCGGTGCATTATGCGACCACAGAACAAGTATGCGAACCGCATACTGGTTGCATACCTGGCCGAAAGTTCAGGCCCCTGAGGGCCATTTCTTCGGTCGCATATGCGACCGCAGACCTGTGTCGGGGTACCCATTTTCTTAATTTAAAACCCGATCTCCATTCCGTTAAAACATCCCTTTTACTATTTTGAAGCTCATTTATGATATTTCTAGAGTGAGAGAGAGGGTTCTAGAGAGAGGGCCTAATTTTTCAGCAAATTGATCTTCAACCATCACTCAAAGCCTTGGAAATATTCAAGTAGAGCACCAAAATTCTTCACCCTAAAAGGTAAGGTTTCATTACCCCAACTCTTAATTTCAAACATAGCTATAATGGGGTACTAGGGTGATACTTCATGGGTATGAGGGTGGTTTATATTGCATGCATGTGTGATAAAGAGTGTGGGGAAAAAGTGAGTTAGAACCATGAATGTTTTCCTAATTCTAGGTTCAATTTGTATATTGCTAAAATAGATTGAGGTTGCTAAGGGTTCTGAATAATTGTAGAGTCTAAAGAAGCGAAATTGAGGTATGTATGGCTAACTCTCTTCTTCCTAGAATCGAACTCTTGGTATCCGAATAATTGGTGTAAGTTCCGACTTGATCATACTAGAATTGTTTGCCTTAGTGTGTTGGGTTGGAAGATTCATGTTCCCTAATTGTTTTAGATGTTTACCTTGTCATCATGCTACTTGAGAACGTTATTATGATTTTCCAAGTTCCTTCCCTTATATGTGTAATGCCTTATGTGATGATACTTATCGACATGAATGATGATGTTATTTGAACGGATAAAAAGGGAAAGACTCGAATTGTAAAATATTCCCAAGTGCCAAGAACTACTTAATAAATGAGGCTGTTTGTACCATATAACGAAAGATGGAAAAAAATATGAATTGAGTGAACAATTGAAAGAGGTTATGTCTCAAGTGAGATGGCTTAGCCGATCGGGCCGAGATCGGACGCCATGTTGTACATATTGTAGCATTTGTGTTGGAATTATTGATTTATATTGTGGATATGAATATGTCTCACTTGAGATGGCTTAGCCGGTCGGTCCGAGACTGGACTCTGTGTAAAATTACGGTGGCATTGTGAGTTGTGGCATTTGGCACTAAAGATTATTAACCTAAAAAGATGGAAAGATTGAATCGGAAACTATGTGATCCTTACTTAGTATTTCTGTGTATTTCTGTGAAGCACTTATTGATTATTATGACTGCCTTCTCCTTGTTTCACTGTTCATTCTACTAAGATTGGTGTTTGCCTTACATACTAGTACTATTCGACAGTACTAATGTCCCTTTTGCCGGGGCACTACATCTTTGAATGGATGTAGGTGGTTCCATCGCAGTTAGCGCTGATCGCAGATAATGGTGCTCTCCCTCACACTCATCACAGCAGTTATGGTGAGCCCCATTTCCTCCTATGGTCATGTAGTCCTTCTTTTGTAGAAGTTTTCACATTTTGAGGTATAGCCGAGGCCTTGTTGCCGGCATGGTCATGTTGGTCTTTTTTATCATTAGAGGCTCTGTAGACGTTTATGTGGGTCGTGTATGGGTATCGGAGTGGTCACTGGACTAAGTTGTATTTTGGAAACTTAACTATGACATAATGTATATAATGAAAAATAGACTAGCAATGTTTATTTATTTATATAACTGATCTCTCCCCTGTTTAACAAATGGTGATGCGTTCCTTTTTTGGATTATGAATGAGTCGGGTAGGGAAGGTCTAATAGGCTTGCTCGACCGGGTTCACTCGGTTGAGCGTCGGTCGCACTCCCCGAGGTTGGGGCGTGACACAAATATAGCTAATTAATAATGTAAACGGGTATCTTTATCTCACTCGATCGGCTTTTATTTGAGCTTAACTAGTTTGTAAAGTTGGAAATTAAAAATGGAAGATGATGTGAACTGTTTATGAATTAGCTTGGGCTGAAACTTATCAACATTACTAGGCTTTGGTTGTTAATGTGTAAAGGGGCCAAACGTACTTCCTGAAAATAGTCACAAAACGTTGAATGATTTCAAGATAGAGAATGTTATCAATTTGTTTAGTTGTAGATATCTCTAGTAATTTAGCAATACAATTGATCCTGTTAGTAATTCATAAAAGCTAAACTTTACATTTTTCTACAATAATTTTCATAATTTATGACCATACAATAATCTCAAAATTAGTTTAGAAAAAATAATTAACAATATCGCTAGGCAACTAGTAGGTGCACTTTCATTTTTTTTTACTCACGGACTCGCTTGCGTAGCGTGGTGTTTAATATTTAGTAAATTAATTCTATAATTTTCATAGATTAATTAGTTCCTAATTTAATCAATCTCTTATTCTAATCGCGGATTCGCTTGCGTAGCGTGATAGTGGCATTTAATAATTTCCTAAAACTAATTTTCTTAATCACAAATGTAGTAATTTCTCAAAATTACTATAAATAATTGATTGTCATGATTTCGGATTCGCTTGCGAGGCGCAATTATGATAAGTTAATAAATTTTGTTATTCGATCACACACTCGCCTGCGTAGCGTAGTTATGACAACATAATGTTATCCCAATCATTTTTTTTAATAATTCTAATAATCTAGAAATAAAAGCGGATAGGTTGTCACGCCCCAAAACCGAGGAGCGCGACCGGCGCTCAACCGAGTGAACCCGGCCGAGCAAGCCTATTAGATTTCCTTCTATCCAAACTCATTCATTGATAAAGAGAATATATATGTTTTCGTTAATCAACCAATAAAGTGATCATGTTGCAATATCAATTTCTTACCATCAGTTACTTTATTTTAAAGTCTCAATTCCAAACACATTTTTCATAATCTGAAGTGAAAATAGTAATTCAAGCACAACACACGAGTTTGACTTCCCCAACACCATTATATAACCCACACTATATCTACGGAGCCTCTATATATAAAGATGAGTGCAATGATAATGCCGGCAACAAGGCCCCGACTATATCTCAAACAGAATATAAAAAGAATAAAAGATACATGTTCCCGGGATGAAGTGGGGTTCACCAAGTCAGCTGGGAAGAAGGTGTGCTGCTATCACTAATCAATATCTCCTGCTGTGGAACTACCTACATTCATTTAAAATATGCAGCGCCCCTGGCAAAAGGGACATTAGTACCGTCGAATAGTACTAGTATGAAAACTAAACACTAATTTAAGAATTCAAAATACAAGATGAATACGATGAACCGATGCAACAATAGAATAATATATATAACCATTTAAACCATACCAAGCTTATTAAAAGCTATAAATAACATTTATAGGATTTAAGATGAGATCCTCTGTAACCATCTTCACACAAAGAGGCCCCGCCGCCTCACCCGATGTATGCAGGTGGAAATGTACGTACAATACCACAACTCTAATCAAGCGGCCCTGCCGCCTCACCACAATGTATGCGGGTGGATGTATAACCACAGTACCAAGAACCTACACAAAGCGGCTATGCCGCCTCACCCCAACGTATGCGGGTGAAAATGTATCAACGATACCAATACCAACACAAAGCGGCTATGCCGCCTCACCCCAATGTATGCGGGTGGTGGTGCCACACCAATACCAAAACTATACACAAAGCGGTCGTACCGCCTCACCCCAATGTAAGCGGGTGGAGATGCAGTTCCACAATAGCGTAATCCCTACACAAAGCGGTCATGCCACCTCACCCCAATAAATATGCGGGTGGAGATGTATCACAATCACAATCTCTAAACCATAATTCCTACACAAAGCGGTCATGCCGCCTCACCCCAATGTATGCGGGTGGAGGTGTATCACAATCACAATCTCTACACAAGTTGGCATAATGACTTTCACATAAATCACGACTAGAAATTATAACATGTGGATACATAATCCATAGTTTGGGACACATCCTCAATTTATAATGCAATATGATAAGAGCATTTGAAACACGAATTGAACATATATCTTCACCACAAAACTTATCGGAATACTCCATTTATAATCAACATCTCTGAACTTACAAGGATATTGGGAATGCCAATTCTTAAAGAAGAGTTTAGCCAACATACCTCACTTGAGCTTCCTTACACTCTAAATGTTCCGAAATTCTTAGAAACTTTAATCTATTTTAGAAATATAACAAATTGAACCAAAATTAGAAAGATGATCATTGTTCTAGCTCATTTGAGCATTTTATCAAATATAAGGTGTGCATAAGGTTTCAAGGCCCTTTTATGGAGAATTTCATCATCCCACAACCCAATATTTACCATGCCTAGTTCAACAATCTTCCTTCACCCCTTGATATCACATGCATGTAAATAAACAACCCTCCTGCCTAGAAATTATCTTGCTAATTATCCAATTCTACACAAAATTCGAAAGTGAGGGTTAGGGTGTAGAATCTTACCTCTAGGATGAAGACCTAGGGAGTTTCCCTTCTTAATCTTCCAAAACATGGGCAAGAATTGAAGAACAATTATTGAAGAACACCTTCTCATTCTAGGGCACTCTCTCTCACTCTAAAATATCAGATTATAGTTCAAAAATGGCCCAAAGAGTGTATTTAATGAAATAGGGTCGGGTTTTAAATACCCAAAAATAGAGCTCCTGAACGGTTATGCGGTCGCACATGCGACTGCATATTGGTCGCATAATTGCTGACAAAAATAATGAAAAATCTGTTGTGTATGCGGTCACTATGCGGTCCGCATAACTGTTATGCGGTCGCATAATGCACCGCATAATAGTTATGCGGTCGCATAGTCGACCGCATAGCTACTTCCAGAATGGCCATCTCCTGCTCACTTCTGCAGCCATTATGCGGCCCGCAGAGTGATTATACGGTCGTATAATGGACCGCATAAACGTGCTTTTCCGCCAAAAATGTTTTCTTTACTTTTCGGTACATTGTTCCACCCAAACACGTAAACCTAGTCCGACACCATGAAACATTATTTTTTTTGCAAATTTTACCGGGCTTTACACTTAAGTACTTCAAAATTTTCCGAGGTGTTACATTCTCCCCCGCTTAGGATCATTCGTCCTCGAATGACGGTAAAAATCTGTCATTAGCATCTTATGCAACTTAGTTTATTTTATACCACAAACTAGCAGCCCCAAATTTGACTAACTCCCTAAATTTCCAAAAATTTCGCCAGAGTTTCCTTTGTAATTAGGCCTATCCACCTATCAGAGAGCCCCAGAAACATATCCTAACAACATATACATATTCCAACGATATAACGTAATGCAAAATAACACCACCTGTGGCCTCATAAGCAATATATTTCCAGAAAGGAACACCCTTAACGCCAATTGTTCGAATGATACAAAATTCATAAAAAGTAAGTCTTATAATTTTTTTTCCCAGATCACGACTTTATAAATACATGGTCATTCAAACAAATAAGGATACTTTTTCTTCATTTCTTTCTCAGCCTCCCAAGTATCCTCTTCAACCTGTTGGTTTCTCCACAACACTTTCACGGAAGTAATTTCTTTATTTCTCAATTCCAGACTTGCCGATCAATAATAGAAACCGGAATATCTTCGTAAGTCTATTTCTCATTTACCTCAATAGTCTCAACCAGAACAATGAGTGTCGGATCTCCAACTACTTTCTTCAACATAGACACATGAAACACCAGGTGTACTAATGACATCTCAGGTGGTAGCTCAAGCTTGTACGCCACCTCACCGATCCTCTGAATGATTTTGTGCGGTCCGACATACCTCAGACTCAATTTTCCTTTCTTACCAAATCGCATTACCCCTTTCATGGGAGAAATTTTCAAGAATACCCAATCATCTTCTTTAAAGTCCAAATCCTTACGACGAACATCCGAATAGGATTTCTGACGACTCTGAGCAGTCTTTAACTGCTCCTTAATGATTTTAGCTTTTTCCATAGCCTGATGCACGAGGTCTGGCCCTATCAACTCTGCTTCCCCAATTTCAAACCACCCAATGAGAGATCTATATCTCCTACCATATAAAGCCTCGAACGGTGCCATCTGAATGCCAACATGATAGCTATTGTTGTATGCAAATTCTATGAGTGGTAAATAATCATCCCAGCTACCTTTGAAGTCTATAACACAAGCGCGCAACATATCCTTAAGCGTCTGAATAGTCCGCTTTGCCTGCCCGTTAGTCTGCGGGTGAAAAGTTATACTAAGATTTACCTGGTTACCCAAACCTTGCTGAAATTTCTTCCAAAACTTAGCAGTGAATTGTGCTCCCCGATCAGAAATGATGGAAACTGGGGTGCCATGCAACCTGACTATTTCTTTGATATACAACTGAGCATACTTCTCCACTGTGTCGGTAGACTTAACCGGCAAAAAGTGTGCTGATTTCGTGAGTCGATCCACAATCACCTAATTGAGTCAAACTTACGCGGAGTGCGAGGTAATCCTATCACAAAGTTCATATTAATCATTTCCCACTTCTATATTGGAATTTCTATGTTCTGTGCCAACCCATCGGTCCTTTGGTGTTCGGCCTTCACTTGCTAACAATTTGGACATCTTGCCACAAAATTCGCCACATTCCTCTTCATTTCATTCCACCAATAGACTTCCTTAAGATCATGATACATTTTCGTAGAACCTGGGTGCACGAAATACCTAGAAGTGTGAGCTTCAGTCATAATTCTTTCCCGGAGACCATTCACACTTGGAACACAGAGTCACCCTTGGTAACTTAGTGTACCATCATCCATGCCAAGAGAAAAGGCCATGGTCTTATGTTTATGAATCCCCTCTTTCAACTGCACTAACAATGGATCGTTGTATTGCTTCTCTTTGACTTCCACAATAAGCGATGATTCAGACCTATTTTGCACAATTACCCCTCCTTCACTAGAGTCCACAAGACCAACTCCCAAACTAGCCAATCGGTGAACTTCCTTGGCTAATGGCCTTTGATATGCCTCCAAGTGAGCCAAACTATCCATAGATTTCCGGCTAAGAGCATTATCCACAACATTGGCCTTTCCCGGATGATATAAAATATCAATGTCGTAGTCCTTGAGTAACTCAAGCCATCTTCTCTGCCTCAGATTCAATTCCTTCTGCTTGAAAATATATTGAAGGCTCTTATGGTCCGTGAATATATCAACATGGACCCCATATAAATAATGACACTAAATTTTCAATGCAAATACCACTGCCGCAAGTTCTAAATCATGTGTTGGATAGTTCTTCTCATGATTCTTTAGTTGCCTAGAAGCATAATCTATCACCTTCCCATGTTGCATCAATACACACCCAAGCCCGATTCTTGAAGCACCACAATATACCACAAATCCATCTATACCCTCTGGTAGAGTCAACACCGGCGTCGTAGTCAATCTTGCTTTCAATTCCTGGAAACTCTTTTCACAAGCATTTGACCATTGAAACTTAATTGCCTTCTGTGCCAATTTAGTCAATGGGGAGGCAAGAGTAGAAAACCCCTCCACAAACTTTCTGTAATATCCAGCTAAGCCTAAGAAACTGTGAATCTCTGTTGGAGTTGTAGGCCTCAGCCAATTCTTCACAGCCGCAATTTTCTGAGGATCAACATTAATCCCCTCACTAGAGATAACATGACCCAAGAATGTGACAGACTCGAGCCAAAATTCGCATTTTGAAAATTTCGCATACAACTGGTGTTGATACAGTGTCTGCAACACTACCCTGATGTGGCCAGCATGATCCTCTCGATTGCATGAATATATAAGAATATCGTCAATAAACACTATCACAAAAGAATTGAGGAATGGCTTGAAAACGCGATTCATAAGAACCATGAAGGCTGCTGGGGCATTTGTTATCCCAAAAGACATCACCAGAAATTCAAAATGCCTATACCGGGTTCTAAAAGCTGTTTTTGGAATATCCCGCTCCCTGATCTTCAATTAGTGATACCAGGATCTTAAATCAATCTTGGAGAAGTACCTGGCACCTTGCAATCGATCAAACAAATCATCTATCCTTGGCAGTGGGTACTTATTCTTGATTGTGACCTTATTAAGTTGCCGATAGTCAATACACATTCTCAGTGACCCATATTTATTTCTTACAAAAAGGACCGGTGCACCCCAAGGTGACACACTTGGCCGGATAAAACCCTTTTCTAATAAATCTCTCAATTGTTCCTTTAGCTCCTTCAATTCTGCCGGTGCTATTCTATAGGGTGGAATAGATATAGGATGCGTGTCTGGCAGCACATCAATCCCAAAATCAATCTCCATGTCTGGTAGGATCCCAGGGAGTTCATCCAGAAATACTCGCGGAAATTCATTCACTACAGGCACAAACTCAAGTGTAGGTGCCTCAGCACCGGTGTCCGTAACCCGGACCAAGTGGTAAATACATCCCTTGTTGATCATCTTTGTGGCCTTAAGGTAGGAAATAAACTTACCATTTGGCACCATATCATCACCCTTCCACTCAATAACTGGCTCATTTGGAAATTCGAACCTAACAATTCTGGTTAGGCAATCAAGCTTGGCAAAACATGAATAAAGCTAATCCATCCCCATTATCACATCAAAATTGACCATTCTCAATTCAATAAGATCGGCCACGATGTATCGACCACACAATGTGACAACACAATCCCTATAAACTCGCGTGGCCAAAATAGACACACCAACCATAGTAGATACAGAGAACGGCTCACAAAGTTGTTCTGGTTCTATCCCAAATTCCATAGCAACATAAGGTGTGACATATGACAAAGTGGAACCGGGATCAATAAGAGCATATACATCATGAGATTGGACAGTCAATATACATGTGACAACATCTGGAGAAGCCTCTGATTCCCGATGTCTCCGTATAACATAAAATCTACTGGGTCCTCCCGAATTTTGTGCACCACCCCTAGCTGCACCACGCCTTACGGGTGCTGGGGTGCCTCGAGCTGGAGGTGCTGTGGATGTAGTAGCTGCAGAATTAGCTGGCTGTGCCGCACCTCTGCCCATATTTCGGCGGGATGAGCGACAATCTCTCTGAATGTGACCCTTCACACCACACCCATAGCATACTGGTAGGTCCATGAAACAGGACCCAAAGTGCATCCTCCCATACTTAGGGCATGGAAGCCTCCGCTGCTGAAACCTTCTGTCCGGCCGACCCTACTGGTGGGGTCCCCTGTTTCCCTGACTGGGTATAGATGATTGTGCACCCATCGAAGACTGGGCGAATGATTGGGATGGTCTTGATGACGCTCCCCTGAATGCCGACCTACCACCACTACAATCGGAAGGACCACCAAAGTTGCCCGCGGACCGGGCCTTGCTTCAACTCTAACGCTCCATTCTATTCTTTAATTTACGGGTCTTTGTGGCTTAAGAAAATGCCACCATCTTACCATAGTTCATATCGGAATTCAAGGCAGCTGTAGAGGCCTCATTGATAAACAAGGGTCTAAGGCCATGTACAAACCGGCGTACTCTAGCCTCCATAGTGGGCAACATGTGAATAGCATACTTGGACAGGCGCACAAACTCCATATGGTACTCCCACACATTCATACTACCCTGCTTCAGGCTTTCAAACTCAGCGGCACGAGCTGCCTTAGTTTTGACATGCAAGAAATGATCCATAAAGGCATCTGTGAACTCACTCCACCTTGCCGGAGGGCTTCCCTCCTCACGGGATTCTTCCCACAACTCAAAACCAAGAATAGGCCACCCCTTTCAGGCGGTAGGAGGCCAACTCTACTCCCTCCGCCTCTGTAACATGCATAACCCGGAGAGTTTTGTGCATCTCATCAATGAAGTCCTGGGGGTCCTCCTCGGGATCAGTACCCGTAAACACTAGAGGATCTAACTGAAGAAACTTGTTCACCCTGGAACTAGCAGATTCCACTGGATGACTGGAAGAAGTAAGCCCAATACTGGATCCCTAGGCCTGAGAAGCCACTATCTGTGTCAACATTTATATGGCTCCCCTATTATCAATATCAGACACACCAGAATCGAAAGCTGGAGCTCAAGGTAGAACTGGAATATCAGTTGGAGGAACCGTTGCACCTTCTGTAGGTATAGGGACAGGTGCGGTCTGATCAGTTGTAGTAGAGTCAGGCAGTGTAGTAACTGGAGGAATATTCTCACTCCTCGGGTGCTCACCCACATCATCAATTATAGGGTCAACTGTCACTCCTGGGGTGACATTGGCTCTTTGGCCAGTTCTTGCATTCTTCTTAGGTGCCTTGTACTGAAAATTAGAGCAACGCAGGAGTTAAAGGAGGAACAATCTTACAACCAGCTTTATCGCATGATCAAGAACATGAAAGAAGAGTACTATTCCTAAATGCCCATATAGCATCCTAATTATAGATGTGGTCGACAACACACCGATAATAAGGACTCAACTAGACATGGTTACGAGACATCCTAGGATACTTTAAGACCTTAGGCTTTTATACCAAGTTTGTCACGCCCCAAAACCGAAGAGCGCGACCGACGCTCAACCGAGTGAACCAGGTCGAGCAAGCCTATTAGATTTTCTTTTATCCAAACTCATTCATTAATAAAGAGAATATATATGTTTTCGTTAATCAACCAATAAAGTGATCATGTTGCAATACCAATTTCTTACCATCAGTTACTTTATTTTAAAGTCTCAATTCCAAACACATTTTTCATAATCTGAAGTGGAAATAGTAATTCAAGCACAACACACGAGTTTGACTTCCCCAACACCATTATACAACCCACACTATGTCTACGGAGCCTCTATAGATAAAGATGAGTACAATGATAATGTCGACAACAAGGCCCCTGCTATACCTCAAACAGAATACACAAAGAACAAAAGATACATGACCCCGGGATGGAGTGGGGCTCACCAAGTCAGCTGGGAAGAAGGTGTGCTGCTATCACTGATCAATATCTCCTACTGTGGAACCACCTGTATCCATTTAAAGATGCAGCACCCCCGACAAAAGGGACGTTAGTACCGTCGAATAGTACTAGTATGAAAACTAAACACCAATTTAAGAATTCAAAAATACAAGATGAATATGATGAACCAGTGCAGCAATAGAATAATATAGATAACCGTTTAAACCATAGCAAGCTTATTAAAAGCTATAAATAACATTTATAGGATTTAAGATGAGATTCTCTGTAACCATCTTCACATAAAGCGGCCCCGCCGCCTCACCCGATGTATGCAGGTGGAAGTGTACGTACAATACCATAACTCTAATCAAGCGGCCCTGCCACCTCACCCAATGTATGCGGGTGGATGTATAACCACAGTACCAAGAACCTACACAAAAGTGGCTATGCTGCCTCACCCCAATGTATGCGGGTGGTGGTGCCACACCAATACCAAAACTATACACAAAGCAGCCGTACCGCCTCACTCCAATGTAAGCGGGTGGAGGTGCAGTTCCACAATACCATAGTCCCTACACAAAGCGGTCATGCCGCCTCACCCCAATATATATGCAGGTGGAGGTGTATCACAATCACAATCTCTAAACCATAATCCCCACACAAAGCGATCATGCCGCCTCACCCCAATGTATGCGGGTGGAGGTGTATCACAATCACAATCTCTACACAACTTGGCATAATAACTTTCACATAAATCACGACTAGAAATTATAACATGTGGATACATAATCCATAGTTTGAGACACATCCTCAATTTATAATGCAATATGATAAGAGCATTTGAAACACGAATTGAACATATATTTTCATCACAAAACTTATCGGAATACTCCATTTATAATCAACATCTCGAAACTTACAAGGATATTTGGAATTCCAATTCTTAAAAAGGAGTTTAGCCAACATACCTCACTTGAGCATCCTTACACTCTAAATGTTCCGAAATTCTTAGCAACTTCAATCTATTTTAGAAATATAACAAATTGAACCAAAATTAGGAAGATGATCATAGTTTTAGCTCATTTGAGAATTTTATCAAACACAAGGTGTGCATAAGGTTTCAAGGCCATTTTATGGAGAATTTCATCATCCCACAACCCAATATTTACCATGCCTAGTTTAACAATCTTCCTACACCCCTTGATATCACATGCATGTAAATAAACAACCCTCCTGCCTAGAAATTATCTTGCTAATTATCTAATTCAACACAAAATTCGAAAGTGAGGGTTAGGGTGTAGAATCTTACCTCTAGGATGAAGACCTAGTGAGCTTCCCTTCTTAATCTTCCAAAACTTGGGCAAGAATTGAAGAACAATTATTGAAGAATACCTTCTCACTCTAGGGCACTCTTTCTCACTCTAAAATATCAGATTATAGTTCAAAAATGGCCCAAAGAGTGTATTTAACGAAATAGGGTCGGGTTTTAAAAATCCAAAATTGGAGCTCCGGAACGGTTATGCGACCGCATAATAGATATGCGGACCGCATATCGGTTGCATAATTGCTGACAAAAATGATAAAAAATCTGTCAGTGTATGTTGTCACTATGCGGTCCGTATAACTGTTATGCGGTCGCATAATGCACTGCATAATAGTTATGCAGTCGCATAGTTGACCTCATAGCTGCTTCCAGAATGGCCCTCTCCTGCGGCCATTATGCGACCCACAGAGTGATTATGCGGTCGCATAATGGACCGCATAAACGTGCTTTTCTGCCAAAAGGTTTTCCTTTACTCTCAAATATGTAAGCCTAGTCCAGCACCATGAAACATTATTTTCTTTGCAAATTTTACCGGGCTTTACACTTAAGTACTTCGAAATTTTTCGGGGTGTTACATAGGCAAAACATAAAAATCATATAAAATATAGTTTTATCCAAAATTAATTCAAGCCAAGTTTAAGTCAATAAAACGACCGTGCTAGAACCACAAGACTCGGGGAATGCCTTACACCTTCTCCCCAGTCAACAAAATTTCTTACCCGAACTTTATTTTCGCAAACCAATAATAATAGAGTCAAATCTTCCTTTGACTAGGGATTCAAATAAAAGGTGACTTGAAACACCCAAAAAATCAATTCCAAGTGATGACTCTGTAAATAAAATAATCCCTATTCAAGTTTGTCACTTTAATTGGAGAAATTCTTTAACCCACAATCCATAAAACATATATTGTTTTAGGGGGTAAAAAGGGGTGTGACTGCTCAGGCGACTCTGCTGGGGATTCTCAAGAATTCGAGCTTATACATTGACTTTATTTGGCTTTATTAATTTTATATATACTGTGATTTATTTGGGCCTAATGTGCTATTTGTCCGCTTTTTACCTCTTTGATATTGTTGAACTGTACATATAAACTGTCTTCTCTCGCACCCCTCTGAGTCTTCTTGAATTTAAATTGGGCATTTGCTTGACATAGCCCACTTTCTTTGAGATAGACGAGGTGCTTGTCACCCAGTGAAGGATTTTAGTCACACATATTTTAGGCGGGGAGCACCACCAGTTAAGCCGAAAAGCAATGCTACCGGTACGCTGACCCTCCTCGGCTCGAGTTGTCTGCTCGAGTAAGCCAGTCTAGATACCTTCTCCATCAGGATTTAAACCTAGAAGAACAAACCTCATGTTGGATATCCCTAGTAGGTTCGCTCTATTTGTATCACGTGCATTTGACTTAGCATGGCTCAGCACAGGCGCCGGGTGCTGTTTAAGATAGGTACTTTGTTGATACCATTATGTTCATGTTATGTGCTACGTGTTTGCATTATTTGGGAGGCTTGCATGTTGACCGACTTTAGCATAAATTAGTTGAACGAACAGAGAAAAAAATGTTGTGGTCTAGCGTGTATGATGTGGTCTACGCAGATCTGATTCTCACCGGATGTGAGATACGTAGGCAAACCTCATCGGTTCCAGCCTCAATTTTCAAAAAATTCAAAAATATTTTCTCTTTCCTTAATTCTCTCTTTAGAATTCTTTCCTTAGAAAATAAAAAAAAAAAAAAGCCTAAATCCAAAAATATTTTCCTTTTTTTCCGAAGTCTTTCATTCGAAAAAAAAAAGAAAAACAAAATTTCAAATCAAAATTCAAAATATTTTCTTCCTTCTTTAGAATTCTTTCTTTTTAAAAAAATTCAAAATTCCATAAAAAAAAAAAATCAATTTTTTTATAAGTCTATATAAAAAAAAAGAAAAAAAGAAAAATAGGTCAGTCTATTCCTGATCTTCCCGAACTACGCAAAATCTGATTCATGCGGCGTCATGATACGTAGGCAATCCCCATCGGATCCCATCATTGCCATCAAATAAATTGAGTGAAAAATAGAGAAGAAAGAAAAAGAAAGAAAAGAGTGACAAAAAATAACAAAGAAAATAAAGAGCGAAAAAAAAGAAAAAAAAAAGAAAAGAAAGAGTGAAAAATCCAAAAAGAGAACTCTATGTCTAGTTTGACAAAGAAAATTTGCGGAAAGTTTTCGTGAATATGCTGTCAAAATGGCGAGAGCAAGCCGCTAGGGTAAAGCCTTAAATGGACGAAGCAGAAATGGTTATGGTCTTCCTATAGATCCAAGAGGCGGACTACTTCCAGAACATGATGTTCGATATGGGTAATTCGTTCGCCAAGGCTATCAAAATTGGGGAGATGATCGAAAATGGTTTAAAACGGGGTCATGCTGCCTTAAAGGCCACACCACAGACCGTTCAAAATGGTTCGAGGGTTTTGATGAACAGAAGAATGAGGGAAGAGGGAGCCATGATGGCTTCAGGCTCGAGGAGGCCCCACAGGTCATTTAACCAATCATATATACTTCCTAATATCCCACAACACTATTATCCCTATCAAGATGATGTTTATGCCGTGTCACCGCCTCCCTATTCGGTGATGAACGCGCAACCTTACACGCGACTAGAGCATTATACACAAAATCGAGTTCCACATCCCAGAAATGCTCGTCCCACCAAGCTCCATATAATCTCCAACCAAATATTCCCCAATACTCTCCTCGCCTAAGAGAGCCCCCAGAAGGAATCAGTTCACCCCTATTGGTTAATCATATTCAACTTTGTTTCAAAAGGTAATCGGGCTAGGTCTGCTGCACCTAGTGGCCCCAAACCGAGCAAACCCCGAGTTCCGCTCTCACCAAGCTGATGCTAGATATGAATATCACTCTAGAGAAATGGGACATGATACTGAGGACTGTTGGACCCTCAAGAGGGCCGTTGAAGACTTGATTGAAGCTGAAAGAATCGTTCTTCGGGACGAAGAAGCTCTTGATGTGACGAACAATATGTTGCATGCTCACAACACTAGGCCAATCATTGGAATGATCTGTGATGATGAGGAATTTGATCCTGCACTGAAGGCCATGGTAACCATTGCCGAGATAGAAGAAAAGCCAAAACATGATCGCTAAACCTGAAAGTTCCCTGTTAGACGGGAGTCTTGGTAGCCGGTCTTGATAACTTTTCTGCATCCGGATTATTTTGGTGTGTAATCCGGATGTTTTACTTTATAGTCTTACTTTCTTATGTAAACCCTTCTATCTTTAAAAATTTAAAAAAAATTAAATAAAATTAATATTTCATTATCGAGAAATATCTCTTTTCTTAATCTTGTCACTTTTCTTGTTCTCTTTTGAATTCTGTTAATGCAGATTTTAATGATATGACATGCTTGCGGACTTCATGCCCAGATCCTAAAAAAGCTCCCAGGCCCCGAAATAATGAATCAAGAAACAGAATATTTTGAAGACAAGGCTTGTAAGAAAATAAATAGAAAATTGGAATGAAGTTGAGATTCCCTCTCTTCGGATCATTGTTGAAGCCGGGATTGACAATGATGAATGGTCCAAGCCCCGGTTGGAACAGTTGACTATGATTGATGAAAAGCAGATGGCCGCAGTTTGCCATGGGCAGTTGTATCAACAAAGAATGTTTCGTGCCTACAACAAGAAAGTGCGGCCCAAACAATTCGAAGTTGGCCAACTCATTCTGAGACATATTCTCCTGCATCATGAAGAAGCCAAAGGAAAATTTGCTCCAATTTGAAAAGGTCCATACATTATAAGAAGAGTATTGTCGAAGTGAGTGCTGTATTTGGGAGACATCGAGGGTAATGACCCCAAGACAGCTGTCAATGCAGACGCGGTCAAAAGGTTATGTTTGACCCTCTATGTAGCATTAATGTTCTCTGATTGGGATGACGAAGGCTTTCATTCTCGCTACCCAAATACCATCAACCATTTGCTAACCCTTTTGAACTGGTTACCTTTCTTTGACACCATTCAGTTCATGTGACGAACCGAACATCGTTAGGTCCCGAATTCTGTGAAGCACCAAATCTAGATCAAGATCTCCATTACGTCGTACGATATATCGATCCAGAGAACTTACTTTCAGTTTAAGTCATCCAATCTGCTCCTATCTAAAGTGATGCTAGGCTGCTTCACAGAGGTACCCTCTTTGGAACCTGAAGATGCTATTAAAAGAAATAAAAAGAAAAAAAAAGAAAGAAAAAAGAAAAGAAATAATAAATTAAAAAAATAAGGAAAAGAAAAAAAAAGAGAAAGAGGAAGAAAAAGAAAAGAAAACAAAAATCTACATCCGACCTGATTCCGAAAGGATACGTAGGCAGCCTTACCCTGTGTTCGGTCCCATCAAAACAAAATAAAATTAAAAAAAAAAACATATTCCCCATACTCCAAAACTGGGGCAGGAGTTTGTTTTATTTTACGGTTTTTTCTATAGAAATATTTCCAAAAGTTGTAATTAGGTTCGAGGTTCTTTTCGCCTTTTCCCTATTAGGAACTTCTGATCGATCTTTGAGAATGTTTGAAGTCCCCATGCAAAAAGAAAAGAAAAGAAAAAAGAAATGAGAGAGAGTCTTATCGGTGAAAACCCGTATGGGCGCTGTAAGGCGACGATGAGCAGAGAAATGAGAGAGTCTTATTAGTGAAAACCCAGATGGGCACCATAAGGCGACGGTGAGTAGAGAAATGAGATATGTTAGTTAGCGAAAACCCGCAAAGGGCGCTACTAGCCGAATGAGGGTCTTCGATGCTCCGGCATGAGCACAACAAAGACAGTTTCAAGATGAACATTTATGACGGATCTTTAGAATTAGATAGCTCAGATGGATCAGGCGTCCAGTCCAAAATGCATGTCATGATTCATTAAAGTCGGTGCACACCTCCAGATAAGTCTCCTTATTCCTCCCCCCAAAATAGACACATTTTGTTTAGTCACAATTCCTTTTTACTTTAAATTGCTCTTCTGCGTTTCTCATAATTTTCTTTGAGTCCCTTTCGGTCTAATCTTGCATCAAAAGTGAAGCAAAGAAATGGTTGCAAAACTGTCTACAGTTTCCCATAGTACCGACCACAATTTGGAGCATATACGACATTGACGAAGGCAGGAATCCATATGTGATCTCTTTTGATTAGGCGGACAAAGTGTCTCAAAGAAACCGAAAAGGTCGCCTAAATAAGCACTACGGACACAACTGGTTCTGAGTGCAAGAAAACTAAGTTTGATTTTAAAGGAAAATTGCTTTGCCTTAGGGATAAGGGTTAGCGGTACCATGGACATCCGGGTATGAAACAACCAGGGGAAATGCCAGAAAGACAAAGTCTCCAGAAAATGATATAAAGTATCTGAGCATCTCGGTACCACTCTGATAGAATCAGTTCTTCGACAACGGGGTGGCCGTGAACTCAAACTCCTCAGTGCATCAAGGCCACAAACCGACCACCACTTTAAAAACTCACAAATTTTCTTTGTTTGAAGCAGAACAAAGCAGTGCAGAATGGCGATTCTCAAAGGATGAATGTCACCAAACGTAGGCTCCTTAAAATCTCTTTTTTTGTTTTATTTTCAGCATGCATCACTATGGTCCACACCTCCCATTTTCGCAACTTAACCCAGGTAGAACCTTTTCGCCTAGCGGGATCCAGCTCATAGTTTCCTCGTAAAAGTACTCTTCGCTCAGGTTGTTTTATGTAGCTTAACCCAGGTAGAACTTTTTCGCTTAGGGGGATCTAGCTCATGGTTCCGAGTAGAAGCACTCTTCGCTCAGGTTATTTCGTAGCTTAACCCAAGTAGAACCTTTTCACCTAGAGGGATCCAACTCATAGTTTCTGGGTAGAAATACTATTCGTTCAGGTTGTTTCGTAGCTTAACCCAGGTAGAACCTTTTCGCCTAGGGGGATCCACCTCATAGTTCCGGGTAGAAATACTCTTCTCCCAGGCTGCTTTTCATAGCTTAACCCAGGTAGAACCTTTTCGCCTAGGGGGATCCAGCTCATAGTTTACGGGTAGAAGTACTCTTCGATCAGGTTGATTTACATAGCTTAACCCAGATAGAACCTTTTCGCTTAGGGGAATCCAACTCATTGTTCTGGGTAGACGTACTCTTCGCTTAGGTTGCTTCGTAGCTTAACCCAGGTAGAACCTTTTCGCCTAGGGGGATCCAACTTAACCCAGGTAGAACCTTTTCGCCTAGGGGGATCCAACTTATAGTTTTGGGTAGAAGTACTCTTCTCCTAGGCTGTTTTTCGTAGCTTAACCCAGGTAGAACCTTTTCACCTAGGGGATCCAGCTCATAGTTTTCGGGTAGAAGTACTATTCGCTCAGGTTGTTTCGTAGCTTAACCCAGGTAGAACCTTTTCGCCTAGGGGGATCCAACTCACAGTTCCGGGTAGAAGTACTCTTCTCCCAGGTTGTTTTACGTAGCTTAACCCAGGTAGAACCTTTTCGCCTAGGGGGATCCAGCTCATGGTTCTGGGTAGAAGTACTCTTTGCTCAGGTTGTTTCGTAGCTTAACCCAGGTAGAACCTTTTTGCCAAGGGGATTCAGCATTTTTTTCAGTAATACAGGGAGCCAACCCCTCGTTACATTTCCTTTTCAGTAATACAGGGCGCCAATCCCTGGTTACATTACTTTTCATTAATACAGGGCGCCAATCCCTGGTTACATTTTCTTTCCAGTAATACAGGGCGCCAACCCCTGGTTACATTTCCTTTTCAGTAATACAGGGCTCCAACCCCTGGTTACATTTCCTTTCCAGTAATACAAGGCGCCAACCCCTAGTTATATTTCCTTTTCAGTAATATAGGGTGCCAACCCCTGGTTACATTTCCTTTCCAGTAATACAGGGCGCCAACCCCTAGTTACATTTCCTTTCTAGTAATACAGGGCGCCAACTCTTGGTTATATTTTTGTTTCAGTAATACAGGGCGCCAACCCCTGGTTATATTTCTTTTTTAGTAATATAGGGTGTCAACCCCCGGTTACATTTCTTTTTCAATAATACAGGGCGCTAACCCCTAGTTACATTTCCTTTTCAGTAATACAGGGCGCTAACCCCTGGTTACATTTTCCTTTTCAGTAATATAGGGCGTCAACCCCCTGGTTACATTTCTTTTTCAGTAATACAGGGTGCTAACCCCTGGTTACATTTTCTTTTCAGTAATATAGGGTGCCATCCCCTGATTATATTTTCTTACCAGTATAGGGTACACAAATCCCTAGCTGTGTTCTCCAACATAGGGTACACCATTCTCTAGTTGATTTGATTTTAAATGCAGGATACACCACTCCCTAATATCATTGCCAACATAGGGTATCCCATTCCCTGGTCACATTTTTCCAACATAAGGTACACCGATCCTTAGTTGAGATATTCTTTTGGGACAATAAAAAAAATCATCATGTCCTTTTCAGGGTACACCATTTCCATTTTTTTTATTGCTTTCAATAAAGAAGTAGTTTAGAATTTTGTTACAATAACTCACGAAATTTTCCTAGTGAAAACTGGGGCAGAAAAATTTTGTTCGTTTGTTTGCTGTGATGTCTGAGCAGGTTTTACCTCGAGGCACCGAGTTGATATGAACAAAATAAGAAGTCTCAATCCATAATAAAGAAAAGAAAAGGAAAAGAAGTGAATCCAAATGCAGAAGCGGATAGAAAGGATATGGACTGCTCAAGACATGACTGAAGTTACGAGCTTCACATTTCCCGTTTTGCTCAGAAGAAGCCGTAGAAGAATGAACTAGCACCTACATCTAGTAAGCATCAAGGTTCAGATCAAAGTCTTCATGAACAACCAGTCAAGACTCATGATCAAGCTTCAAAAGACTTATAGATAGGAATCTTGTAACTCAGAGTTGATAGGCTTGTTTAGTTTCTTTCGATTTTGATGTAATAGCAGGACCACGTACCGAAGCCTCGACGGAACCTCACTCGACTCTCCAACTCATCATTCCATCACTTCCCTTGAACTACACATGACCTGATTCCCCTATAACCCAGGATATGCAGACTGTCTAAACCAGGACTCGGTTGCACCCTATCTTTTATTTTCTTCCCTTTTGAATAATGGTATGGCCAAAAATTAGTCATATCGCTCATCTTTTCTTTGCCTGAAAACTCTTCATGTTTCCCAGTAAAGAGGGGCATGCTGTGAGCACCTAATTTTTGACCATGTTTAAATTTTTTCCCACTTATCTCACCAATACCTCACTTCTCACTCCATATTTCTCGCTCCCATCTTTCCACGCGTGTTCCCACCCCACACTTTGTATCAACTTCACTTTTCTTTGTCCCCCATACTTTTCCCCACTCATAACTCTCCACTTCTCCCCAATTCCCTAAAAGGAACGGACAAGCACAAAAAAAAGGAGGATGACATTGAGAGAGGAGGAGAAGAACGAGGGGCCCTCTTCTTTTTCTTGCTCACGATTTTTCTTCCTCTAAAAAACAGAGCTCAAAAGCAACGAAAATCCGGCTGAAAACCTCCCAAAAATTCAGCCTGGAGACCACCAAAAATCACTCCAAAACCAGCTGCTTTCCTCCACTTAAAACGACCCCGACGGACTGCTGAAACACCAGCAAAACAGACCCAAAAAAACCCACAACATTAGCTCAAATCGCTGCCAGTTTTCACCCCCAAAAAAACAGTTCCGAAATCACCGTAAAAATACACCAACATTTCATTCCATAAGCCATGAAACCACTGCTGAAAACCACCATCAAAATATTATTGCGATCGCTGTCAAAGTGAGGTAGCATTCGAGTTTTGCCGGTTCGAGGTTTGGGCCAGTAGCTCGTTTGTTTTGGTTTGCTATTTTTAAGATCTTATTTCGCTGTATATGGCGGAAAATATGCAGCAATAAAGGTCCAAATTCTTTACATATCTTTTGGTTCCTTTTAATCTTATATGTATGTGAGGTTTGTTTGGCACGCTTTTGTGAATAATCGGAATTTTGTTTAGCATGGATGAATGTAGATGCATTTGTCTTAGAAATTATGTTGAATTTAGTTGTTTAGAGTGAATAAGATAATTTTTTATTGGTTGAGCAAATATAGCTAATTAATAAAGTAAATGGGTATCTTTATCTCACTCGATCAGCTTTTATTTGAGGTTAAGTAGTTTGTAAAGTTGGAAATTAAAAATGGAAGGTGATGTGAATTGTTTATGAATTAGCTTGGGCTAAAACTTATCAACAGTACTGGGCTTTGGTTGTTAATGTGTTAAGAGGCCAAACGTACTTTCTGAAAATAGTCACAAAACGTTGAATGATTTCAAGATAGAGAATGTTAACAATTTGTTAAGTTGTAGATATCTCTAGTAATTTAGCAATACAATTGATCCTGTTAGTAATTCATAAAAGCTAAACTTTACATTTTTCTACAATAATTTCCATAATTTATGACCTTACAATAATCTCAAAATTAGTTTAGGAAAAATAAGTAACAATATCACTAGGCAACTAGTAGGCGCACTTTTATTTTTTACTCACGGACTCGCTTGCGTAGCGTGGTGTTTAATATTTAGTAAATTAATTCTATAATTTCCATAGCTTAATTATTTTCTAATTTAATTAATCTCTTATTCTAATCGCGGATTCGCTTGCGTAGCGCGATAGCCATATTTAATAATTTCCTAAACTAATTTTCTTAATCACAAATGTAGTAATTTCTCAAAAGTACTACAAATAATTGATTGTCATGATTTCAGATTCACTTGCGAGGCGCAATTATGATAAGTTAATAAATTTTGTTATTCGATCATGCACTCGCTTGCGTAGTGTGGTTATGACAACATAATGTTATCCCAATCATTGTTTTTAATAATTCTAATAATCAAGAAATAAAAGCGGATAGGCAAAATATAAAAATCATATAAAATATAGTTTTGTCCAAAATTAATTCAAGCCAAGTTTAAGTCAATAAAACAACCGTGCTAGAACTACAAGACTCGGGGAATGCCTTACACCTTCTCCCCGGTCAACAGAATTCCTTACCCGAACTTTATTTTTGCAGACCAATAATAATAGAGTCAAATCTTTCTTTGACTAGGGATTCAAATAAAAGGTGACTTGGAACACCCAAAAAATTAATTCCAA